>NW_028142532.1:0-53828 GCF_055691185.1 Crinia signifera | reverse complement strand
TGAAGTGGGCGGGTCCAGGCACCCTTAATCCCCCTGCCATGCCCAGGGTTGCCCTGGCAACTGTTGCTGGCCCCCAAAGCGGAAGTGGGCGGGTCCAGGCCCCCTTAAGCCCCCTGCCATGCCCAGGGTTGCCCTGGCAACTGTTGCTGGCCCCCAAAGCGGAAGTGGGCGGGTCCAGGCACCCTTAAGCCCCCTACCATGCCCAGGGTTGCCCTGGCAACTGTTGCTGGCCCCCAAAACGGAAGTGGGCGGGTCCAGGCCCCCTTAATCCCCCTGCCATGCCCAGGGTTGCCCTGGCAACTGTTGCTGGCCCCCAAAGCGGAAGTGGGCGGGTCCAGGCGCCCTTAAGCTCCCTACCATGCCCAGGGTTGCCCTGGCAACTGTTGCTGGCCCCCAAAGCGGAAGTGGGCGGGTCCTGGCGCCCTTAAGCCCCCTGCCATGCCCAATGTTGCCCTGGCAACTGTTGCTGGCCCCCAAAGTGGAAGTGGGCGGGTCCAGGCCCCCTTAAGCCCCCTTCCATGCCCAGGGTTCCCTGGCAACTGTTGCTGGCCCCCAAAGCGGAAGTGGGCGGGTCCAGGCGCCCTTAAGCCCCCTGCCATGCCCAGGGTTGTCCTGGCAACTGTTGCTGGCCCCCAAAGCGGAAGAGGGCGGGTCCAGGCCCCCTTAAGCCCCTTGCCATGCCCAGGGTTGCCCTGGCAACTGTTGCTGGCCCCCAAAGCGGAAGTGGGCGGGTCCTGGCCCCCTTAAGCCCCCTACCATGCCCAGGGTTGCCCTGGCAACTGTTGCTGCCCCCCAAAGCGGAAGTGGGCGGGTCCAGGCCCCCATAATCCCCCTGCCATGCCCAGGGTTGCCCTGGCAACTGTTGCTGGCCCCCAAAACGGAAGTGGGCGGGTCCAGGCACCCTTAATCCCCCTGCCATGCCCAGGGTTGCCCTGGCAACTGTTGCTGGCCCCCAAAGCGGAAGTGGGCGGGTCCAGGCCCCCTTAATCTTCCTGCCATGCCCAGGGTTGCCCTGGCAACTGTTGCTGGCCCCCAAAGCGGAAGTTGGCGGGTCCAGGCACCCTTAAGCCCCCTACCATGCCCAGGGTTGCCCTTGCAACTGTTGCTGGCCCCCAAAGCGGAAGTGGGCGGGTCCAGGCCCCCTTAATCCCCCTGCCATGCCCAGGGTTGCCCTGGCAACTGTTGCTGGCCCCCAAAACGGAAGTGGGCGGGTCCAGGCACCCTTAATCCCCCTGCCATGCCCAGGGTTGCCCTGGCAACTGTTGCTGGCCCCCAAAGCGGAAGTGGGCGGGTCCAGGTCCCCTTAAGCCCCCTGCCATGCCCAGGGTTGCCCTGGCAACTGTTGCTGGCCCCCAAAGCGGAAGTGGGCGGGTCCTGGCCCCCTTAAGCCCCCTGCCATGCCCAAAGTTGCCCTGGCAACTGTTGCTGGCCCCCAAAGCGGAAGTGGGCGGGTCCAGGCACCCTTAAGCCCCCTACCATGCCCAGGGTTGCCCTGGCAACTGTTGCTGGCCCCCAAAGCGGAAGTGGGCGGGTCCAGGCCCCCTTAATCACCCTGCCCTGCCCAGGGTTGCCCAGGCAACTGTTGCTGGCCCCCAAAGCGGAAGTGGGCGGGTCCAGGCACTCTTAAGCCCCCTACCATGCCCAGGGTTGCCCTGGCAACTGTTGCTGGCCCCCAAAGCGGAAGTGGGCGGGTCCAGGCCCCCTTAAACCCCCTGCCATGCCCAGGGTTGCCCTGGCAACTGTTGCTGGCCCCCAAAGCGGAAGTGGGCGGGTCCTGGCGCCCTTAAGCCCCCTGCCATGCACAGGGTTGCCCTGGCAACTGTTGCTGGCCCCCAAAGCGGAAGTGGGCGGGTCCTGGCCCCCTTAAGCCCCTTGCCATGCCCAGGTTTGCCCTGGCAACTGTTGCTGGCCCCCAAAGCGGAAGTGGGCGGGTCCAGGCCCCCTTAAGCCCCCTGCCATGCCCAGGGTTGCCCTGGCAACTGTTGCTGGCCCCCAAAGCAGAAGTGGGAGGGTCCTGGCGCCCTTAAGCCCCCTGCCATGCACAGGGTTGCCCTGGCAACTGTTGCTGGCCCCCAAAGCGGAAGTGGGCGGGTCCTGGCCCCCTTAAGCCCCTTGCCATGCCCAGGTTTGCCCTGGCAACTGTTGCTGGCCCCAAAAGCGGAAGTGGGCGGGTCCAGGTCCCCTTAAGCCCCCTGCCATGCCCAGGGTTGCCCTGGCAACTGTTGCTGGCCCCCAAAGCGGAAGTGGGCGGGTCCAGGTCCCCTTAAGCCCCCTGCCATGCCCAGGGTTGCCCTGGCAACTGTTGCTGGCCCCCAAAGCGGAAGTGGGCGGGTCCAGGCCCCCTTAATCCCACTGCCATGCCCAGGGTTGCCCTGGCAACTGTTGCTGGCCCCCAAAGCGGAAGTGGGCGGGTCCAGGCACCCTTAAGCCCCCTACCATGCCCAGGGTTGCCCTGGCAACTGTTGCTGGCCCCCAAAGCGGAAGTGGGCGGGTCCAGGCCCCCTTAATCCCCCTGCCATGCCCAGGGTTGCCCTGGCAACTGTTGCTGGCCCCCAAAGCGGAAGTGGGCGGGTCCAGGCACCCTTAAGCCCCCTACCATGCCCAGGGTTGCCCTGGCAACTGTTGCTGGCCCCCAAAACGGAAGTGGGCGGGTCCAGGCCCCATTAATCCCCCTGCCATGCCCAGGGTTGCCCTGGCAACTGTTGCTGGCCCCCAAAGCGGAAGTGGGCGGGTCCAGGCACCCTTAAGCCCCCTACCATGCCCAGGGTTGCCCTGGCAACTGTTGCTGGCCCCCAAAGCGGAAGTGGGCGGGTCCTGGCGCCCTTAAGCCCCCTGCCATGCCCAATGTTGCCCTGGCAACTGTTGCTGGCCCCCAAAGCGGAAGTGGGCGGGTCCAGGCCCCCTTAAGCCCCCTGCCATGCCCAGGGTTGCCGGGCAACTGTTGCTGGCCCCCAAAACGGAAGTGGGCGGGTCCAGGCACCCTTAATCCCCCTGCCATGCCCAGGGTTGCCCTGGCAACTGTTGCTGGCCCCCAAAGCGGAAGTGGGCGGGTCCAGGTCCCCTTAAGCCCCCTTCCATGCCCAGGGTTGCCCTGGCAACTGTTGCTGGCCCCCAAAGCGGAAGTGGGCGGTTCCTGGCCCCCTTAAGCCCCCTGCCATGCCCAAAGTTGCCCTGGCAACTGTTGCTGGACCCCAAAGCGGAAGTGGGCGGGTCCAGGCCCCTTAATCCCCCTGCCCTGCCCAGGGTTGCCCTGGCAACTGTTGCTGGCCCCCAAAGCGGAAGTGGGCGGGTCCAGGCACTCTTAAGCCCCCTACCATGCCCAGGGTTGCCCTGGCAACTGTTGCTGGCCCCCAAAGCGGAAGTGGGCGGGTCCAGGCCCCCTGCCATGCCCAGGGTTGCCCTGGCAACTGTTGCTGGCCCCCAAAGCGGAAGTGGGCGGGTCCTGGCCCCCTTAAGCCCCCTGCCATGCCCAGGGTTGCCCTGGCAACTGTTGCTGGCCCCCAAAGCGGAAGTGGGCGGGTCCAGGCACCCTTAAGCCCCCTACCATGCCCAGGGTTGCCCTGGCAACTGTTGCTGGCCCCCAAAACGGAAGTGGGCGGGTCCAGGCCCCCTTAATCCCCCTGCCATGCCCAGGGTTGCCCTGGCAACTGTTGCTGGCCCACAAAGCGGAAGTGGGCGGGTCCAGGCGCCCTTAAGCTCCCTACCATGCCCAGGGATGCCCTGGCAACTGTTGCTGGCCCCCAAAGCGGAAGTGGGCGGGTCCTGGCGCCCTTAAGCCCCCTGCCATGCCCAATGTTGCCCTGGCAACTGTTGCTGGCCCCCAAAGCGGAAGTGGGCGGGTCCAGGCCCCCTTAAGCCCCCTGCCATGCCCAGGGTTCCCTGGCAACTGTTGCTGGCCCCCAAAGCGGAAGTGGGCGGGTCCAGGCGCCCTTAAGCCCCCTGCCATGCCCAGGGTTGTCCTGGCAACTGTTGCTGGCCCCCAAAGCGGAAGAGGGCGGGTCCAGGCCCCCTTAAGCCCCTTGCCATGCCCAGGGTTGCCCTGGCAACTGTTGCTGGCCCCCAAAGCGGAAGTGGGCGGGTCCTGGCCCCCTTAAGCCCCCTACCATGCCCAGGGTTGCCCTGGCAACTGTTGCTGCCCCCCAAAGCGGAAGTGGGCGGGTCCAGGCCCCCATAATCCCCCTGCCATGCCCCGGGTTGCCCTGGCAACTGTTGCTGGCCCCCAAAACGGAAGTGGGCGGGTCCAGGCACCCTTAATCCCCCTGCCATGCCCACGGTTGCCCTGGCAACTGTTGCTGGCCCCCAAAGAGGAAGTGGGCGGGTCCAGGCCCCCGTAATCCCCCTGCCATGCCCAGGGTTGCCCTGGCAACTGTTGCTGGCCCCCAAAGCGGAAGTTGGCGGGTCCAGGCACCCTTAAGCCCCCTACCATGCCCAGGGTTGCCCTGGCAACTGTTGCTGGCCCCCAAAGCGGAAGTGGGCGGGTCCAGGCCCCCTTAATCCCCCTGCCATGCCCAGGGTTGCCCTGGCAACTGTTGCTGGCCCCCAAAACGGAAGTGGGCGGGTCCAGGCACCCTTAATCCCCCTGCCATGCCCAGGGTTGCCCTGGCAACTGTTGCTGGCCCCCAAAGCGGAAGTGGGCGGGTCCAGGTCCCCTTAAGCCCCCTGCCATGCCCAGGGTTGCCCTGGCAACTGTTGCTGGCCCCCAAAGCGGAAGTGGGCGGGTCCAGGCACCCTTAAGCCCCCTACCATGCCCAGGGTTGCCCTGGCAACTGTTGCTGGCCCCCAAAACGGAAGTGGGCGGGTCCAGGCCCCCTTAATCCCCCTGCCATGCCCAGGGTTGCCCTGGCAACTGTTGCTGGCCCCCAAAGCGGAAGTGGGCGGGTCCAGGCGCCCTTAAGCTCCCTACCATGCCCAGGGTTGCCCTGGCAACTGTTGCTGGCCCCCAAAGCGGAAGTGGGCGGGTCCTGGCGCCCTTAAGCCCCCTGCCATGCCCAATGTTGCCCTGGCAACTGTTGCTGGCCCCCAAAGTGGAAGTGGGCGGGTCCAGGCCCCCTTAAGCCCCCTGCCATGCCCAGGGTTCCCTGGCAACTGTTGCTGGCCCCCAAAGCGGAAGTGGGCGGGTCCAGGCGCCCTTAAGCCCCCTGCCATGCCCAGGGTTGTCCTGGCAACTGTTGCTGGCCCCCAAAGCGGAAGAGGGCGGGTCCAGGCCCCCTTAAGCCCCTTGCCATGCCCAGGGTTGCCCTGGCAACTGTTGCTGGCCCCCAAAGCGGAAGTGGGCGGGTCCTGGCCCCCTTAAGCCCCCTACCATGCCCAGGGTTGCCCTGGCAACTGTTGCTGCCCCCCAAAGCGGAAGTGGGCGGGTCAGGCCCCCATAATCCCCCTGCCATGCCCAGGGTTGCCCTGGCAACTGTTGCTGGCCCCCAAAACGGAAGTGGGCGGGTCCAGGCACCCTTAATCCCCCTGCCATGCCCAGGGTTGCCCTGGCAACTGTTGCTGGCCCCCAAAGCGGAAGTGGGCGGGTCCAGGTCCCCTTAAGCCCCCTGCCATGCCCAGGGTTGCCCTGGCAACTGTTGCTGGCCCCCAAAGCGGAAGTGGGCGGGTCCTGGCCCCCTTAAGCCCCCTGCCATGCCCAAAGTTGCCCTGGCAACTGTTGCTGGCCCCCAAAGCGGAAGTGGGCGGGTCCAGGCACCCTTAAGCCCCCTACCATGCCCAGGGTTGCCCTGGCAACTGTTGCTGGCCCCCAAAGCGGAAGTGGGCGGGTCCAGGCCCCCTTAATCCCCCTGCCCTGCCCAGGGTTGCCCTGGCAACTGTTGCTGGCCCCTAAAGCGGAAGTGGGCGGGTCCAGGCACTCTTAAGCCCCCTACCATGCCCAGGGTTGCCCTGGCAACTGTTGCTGGCCCCCAAAGCGGAAGTGGGCGGGTCCAGGCCCCCTTAAACCCCCTGCCATGCCCAGGGTTGCCCTGGCAACTGTTGCTGGCCCCCAAAGCGGAAGTGGGCGGGTCCTGGCGCCCTTAAGCCCCCTGCCATGCACAGGGTTGCCCTGGCAACTGTTGCTGGCCCCCAAAGCGGAAGTGGGCGGGTATTGGCCCCCTTAAGCCCCTTGCCATGCCCAGGTTTGCCCTGGCAACTGTTGCTGGCCCCCAAAGCGGAAGTGGGCGGGTCCAGGTCCCCTTAAGCCCCCTGCCATGCCCAGGGTTGCCCTGGCAACTGTTGCTCGCCCCCAAAGCGGAAGTGGGCGGGTCCAGGTCCCCTTAAGCCCCCTGCCATGCCCAGGGTTGCCCTGGCAACTGTTGCTGGCCCCCAAAGCGGAAGTGGGCGGGTCCAGGCCCCCTTAATCCCCCTGCCATGCCCAGGGTTGCCCTGGCAACTGTTGCTGGCCCCCAAAGCGGAAGTGGGCGGGTCCAGGCACCCTTAAGCCCCCTACCATGCCCAGGGTTGCCCTGGCAACTGTTGCTGGCCCCCAAAGCGGAAGTGGGCGGGTCCAGGCACCCTTAAGCCCCCTACCATGCCCAGGGTTGCCCTGGCAACTGTTGCTGGCCCCCAAAGCGGAAGTGGGCGGGTCCAGGCCCCCTTAATCCCCCTGCCCTGCCCAGGGTTGCCCTGGCAACTGTTGCTGGCCCCCAAAGCGGAAGTGGGCGGGTCCAGGCACTCTTAAGCCCCCTACCATGCCCAGGGTTGCCCTGGCAACTGTTGCTGGCCCCCAAAGCGGAAGTGGGCGGGTCCAGGCCCCCTTAAGCCCCCTGCCATGCCCAGGGTTGCCCTGGCAACTGTTGCTGGCCCCCAAAGCGGAAGTGGGCGGGTCCAGGCCCCCTTAATCCCCCTGCCATGCCCAGGGTTGCCCTGGCAACTGTTGCTGGCCCCCAAAGCGGAAGTGGGCGGGTCCAGGCACCCTTAAGCCCCCTACCATGCCCAGGTTTGCCCTGGCAACTGTTGCTGGCCCCCAAAGCGGAAGTGGCCGGGTCCAGGCCCCCTTAATCCCCCTGCCATGCCCAGGGTTGCCCTGGCAACTGTTGCTGGCCCCCAAAGCGGAAGTGGGCGGGTCCAGGTCCCCTTAAGCCCCCTGCCATGCCCAGGGTTGCCCTGGCAACTGTTGCTGGCCCCCAAAGCGGAAGTGGGCGGGTCCTGGCCCCCTTAAGCCCCCTGCCATGCCCAAAGTTGCCCTGGCAACTGTTGCTGGCCCCCAAAGCAGAAGTGGGAGGGTCCTGGCGCCCTTAAGCCCCCTGCCATGCACAGGGTTGCCCTGGCAACTGTTGCTGGCCCCCAAAGCGGAAGTGGGCGGGTCCTGGCCCCCTGAAGCCCCTTGCCATGCCCAGGTTTGCCCTGGCAACTGTTGCTGGCCCCCAAAGCGGAAGTGGGCGGGTCCAGGTCCCCTTAAGCCCCCTGCCATGCCCAGGGTTGCCCTGGCAACTGTTGCTGGCCCCCAAAGCGGAAGTGGGCGGGTCCAGGTCCCCTTAAGCCCCCTGCCATGCCCAGGGTTGCCCTGGCAACTGTTGCTGGCCCCCAAAGCGGAAGTGGGCGGGTCCAGGCCCCCTTAATCCCCCTGCCATGCCCAGGGTTGCCCTGGCAACTGTTGCTGGCCCCCAAAGCGGAAGTGGGCGGGTCCAGGCACCCTTAAGCCCCCTACCATGCCCAGGGTTGCCCTGGCAACTGTTGCTGGCCCCCAAAGCGGAAGTGGGCGGGTCCAGGCCCCCTTAATCCCCCTGCCATGCCCAGGGTTGCCCTGGCAACTCTTGCTGGCCCCCAAAGCGGAAGTGGGCGGGTCCAGGCACCCTTAAGCCCCCTACCATGCCCAGGGTTGCCCTGGCAACTGTTGCTGGCCCCCAAAACGGAAGTGGGCGGGTCCAGGCCCCCTTAATCCCCCTGCCATGCCCAGGGTTTCCCTGGCAACTGTTGCTGGCCCCCAAAGCGGAAGTGGGCGGGTCCAGGCACCCTTAAGCCCCCTACCATGCCCAGGGTTGCCCTGGCAACTGTTGCTGGCCCCCAAAGCGGAAGTGGGCGGGTCCTGGCGCCCTTAAGCCCCCTGCCATGCACAGGGTTGCCCTGGCAACTGTTGCTGGCCCCCAAAGCGGAAGCGGGCGGGTCCAGGCCCCCTTAATCCCCCTGCCCTGCCCAGGGTTGCCCTGGCAACTGTTGCTGGCCCCCAAAGCGGAAGTGGGCGGGTCCAGGCACCCTTAAGCCCCCTACCATGCCCTGGGTTACCCTGGCAACTGTTGCTGGACCCAAAGCGGAAGTGGGCGGGTCCAGGCCCCCTTAAGCCCCCTGCCATGCCCAGGGTTGCCCTGGCAACTGTTGCTGGCCCCCAAATCGGAAGTGGGAGGGTCCTGGCGCCCTTAAGCCCCCTGCCATGCACAGGGTTGCCCTGGCAACTGTTGCTGGCCCCCAAAGCGGAAGTGGGCGGGTCCAGGTCCCCTTAAGCCCCCTGCCATGCCCAGGGTTGACCTGGCAACTGTTGCTGGCCCCAAAAGCGGAAGTGGGCGGGTCCAGGCCCCCTTAATCCCCCTGCCATGCCTCGGGTTGCCCTGGCAACTGTTGCTGGCCCCCAAAGCGGAAGTGGGCGGGTCCAGGCACCCTTAAGCCCCCTACCATGCCCAGGTTTGCCCTGGCAACTGTTGCTGGCCCCCAAAGCGGAAGTGGCCGGGTCCAGGCCCCCTTAATCCCCCTGCCATGCCCAGGGTTGCCCTGGCAACTGTTGCTGGCCCCCAAAGCGGAAGTGGGCGGGTCCAGGCCCCCTTAATCCCCCTGCCATGCCCAGGGTTGCCCTGGCAACTGTTGCTGGCCCCCAAAGCGGAAGTGGGCGGGTCCAGGCCCCCTCAATCCCCCTGCCATGCCCAGGGTTGCCCTGGCAACTGTTGCTGGCCCCCAAAGCGGAAGTGGGCGGGTCCAGGCACCCTTAAGCCCCCTACCATTCCCAGGTTTGCCCTGGCAACTGTTGCTGGCCCCCAAAGCGGAAGTGGGCGGGTCCAGGCCCCCTTAATCCCCCTGCCATGCCCAGGGTTGCCCTGGCAACTGTTGCTGGCCCCCAAAGCGGAAGTGGGCGGGTCCAGGCCCCCTTAATCCCCCTGCCATGCCCAGGGTTGCCCTGGCAACTGTTGCTGGCCCCCAAAACGGAAGTGGGCGGGTCCAGGCCCCCTTAATCCCCCTGCCATGCCCAGGGTTTCCCTGGCAACTGTTGCTGGCCCCCAAAGCGGAAGTGGGCGGGTCCAGGCACCCTTAAGCCCCCTACCATGCCCAGGGTTGCCCTGGCAACTGTTGCTGGCCCCCAAAGCGGAAGTGGGCGGGTCCTGGCGCCCTTAAGCCCCCTGCCATGCACAGGGTTGCCCTGGCAACTGTTGCTGGCCCCCAAAGCGGAAGCGGGCGGGTCCAGGCCCCCTTAATCCCCCTGCCCTGCCCAGGGTTGCCCTGGCAACTGTTGCTGGCCCCCAAAGCGGAAGTGGGCGGGTCCAGGCACCCTTAAGCCCCCTACCATGCCCTGGGTTGCCCTGGCAACTGTTGCTGGACCCAAAGCGGAAGTGGGCGGGTCCAGGCCCCCTTAAGCCCCCTGCCATGCCCAGGGTTGCCCTGGCAACTGTTGCTGGCCCCCAAATCGGAAGTGGGAGGGTCCTGGCGCCCTTAAGCCCCCTGCCATGCACAGGGTTGCCCTGGCAACTGTTGCTGGCCCCCAAAGCGGAAGTGGGCGGGTCCAGGTCCCCTTAAGCCCCCTGCCATGCCCAGGGTTGACCTGGCAACTGTTGCTGGCCCCAAAAGCGGAAGTGGGCGGGTCCAGGCCCCCTTAATCCCCCTGCCATGCCTCGGGTTGCCCTGGCAACTGTTGCTGGCCCCCAAAGCGGAAGTGGGCGGGTCCAGGCACCCTTAAGCCCCCTACCATGCCCAGGTTTGCCCTGGCAACTGTTGCTGGCCCCCAAAGCGGAAGTGGCCGGGTCCAGGCCCCCTTAATCCCCCTGCCATGCCCAGGGTTGCCCTGGCAACTGTTGCTGGCCCCCAAAGCGGAAGTGGGCGGGTCCAGGCCCCCTTAATCCCCCTGCCATGCCCAGGGTTGCCCTGGCAACTGTTGCTGGCCCCCAAAGCGGAAGTGGGCGGGTCCAGGCCCCCTCAATCCCCCTGCCATGCCCAGGGTTGCCCTGGCAACTGTTGCTGGCCCCCAAAGCGGAAGTGGGCGGGTCCAGGCACCCTTAAGCCCCCTACCATTCCCAGGTTTGCCCTGGCAACTGTTGCTGGCCCCCAAAGCGGAAGTGGGCGGGTCCAGGCCCCCTTAATCCCCCTGCCATGCCCAGGGTTGCCCTGGCAACTGTTGCTGGCCCCCAAAGCGGAAGTGGGCGGGTCCAGGCCCCCTTAATCCCCCTGCCATGCCCATGGTTGCCCTGGCAACTGTTGCTGGCCCCCAAAGCGGAAGTGGGCGGGTCCAGGCACCCTTAAGCCCCCTACCATGCCCAGGGTTGCCCTGGCAACTGTTGCTGGCCCCCAAAGCGGAAGTGGGCGGGTCCAGGCCCCAATAATCCCCCTGCCATGCCCAGGGTTGCCCTGGCAACTGTTGCTGGCCCCCAAAGCGGAAGTGGGTGGGTCCAGGTCCCCTTAAGCCCCCTGCCATGCCCAGGGTTGCCCTGGCAACTGTTGCTGGCCCAAAAAGCGGAAGTGGGCGGGTCCTGGCCCCCTTAAGCCCCCTGCCATGCCCAAAGTTGCCCTGGCAACTGTTGCTGGCCCCCAAAGCGGAAGTGGGCGGGTCCAGGCACCCTTAAGCCCCCTACCATGCCCAGGGTTGCCCTGTCAACTGTTGCTGGCCCCCAAAGCGGAAGTGGGCGGGTCCAGGCCCCCTTAATCCCCCTGCCCTTCCCAGGGTTGCCCTGGCAACTGTTGCTGGCCCCCAAAGCTGAAGTGGGCGGGTCCAGGCACTCTTAAGCCCCCTACCATGCCCAGTGTTGCCCTGGCAACTGTTGCTGGCCCCCAAAGCGGAAGTGGGCGGGTCCAGGCCCCCTTAATCCCCCTGCCCTGCCCAGGGTTGCCCTGGCAACTGTTGCTGGCCCCCAAAGCGGAAGTGGGCGGGTCCAGGCACTCTTAAGCCCCCTACCATGCCCAGGGTTGCCCTGGCAACTGTTGCTGGCCCCCAAAGCGGAAGTGGGCGGGTCCAGGCCCCCTTAAACCCCCTGCCATGCCCAGGGTTGCCCTGGCAACTGTTGCTGGCCCCCAAAGCGGAAGTGGGCGGGTCCTGGCGCCCTTAAGCCCCCTGCCATGCACAGGGTTGCCCTGGCAACTGTTGCTGGCCCCCAAAGCGGAAGTGGGCGGGTCCTGGCCCCCTTAAGCCCCTTGCCATGCCCAGGTTTGCCCTGGCAACTGTTGCTGGCCCCCAAAGCGGAAGTGGGCGGGTCCAGGTCCCCTTAAGCCCCCTGCCATGCCCAGGGTTGCCCTGGCAACTGTTGCTCGCCCCCAAAGTGGAAGTGGGCGGGTCCAGGTCCCCTTAAGCCCCCTGCCATGCCCAGGGTTGCCCTGGCAACTGTTGCTGGCCCCCAAAGCGGAAGTGGGCGGGTCCAGGCCCCCTTAATCCCCCTGCCTTGCCCAGGGTTGCCCTGGCAACTGTTGCTGGCCCCCAAAGCGGAAGTGGGCGGGTCCAGGCACCCTTAAGCCCCCTACCATGCCCAGGGTTGCCCTGGCAACTGTTGCTGGCCCCCAAAGCGGAAGTGGGAGGGTCCAGGCACCCTTAAGCCCCCTACCATGCCCAGGGTTGCCCTGGCAACTGTTGCTGGCCCCCAAAGCGGAAGTGGGCGGGTCCAGGCCCCCTTAATCCCCCTGCCCTGCCCAGGGTTGCCCTGGCAACTGTTGCTGGCCCCCAAAGCGGAAGTGGGCGGGTCCAGGCACTCTTAAGCCCCCTACCATGCCCAGGGTTGCCCTGGCAACTGTTGCTGGCCCCCAAAGCGGAAGTGGGCGGGTCCAGGCCCCCTTAAGCCCCCTGCCATGCCCAGGGTTGCCCTGGCAACTGTTGCTGGCCCCCAAAGCAGAAGTGGGAGGGTCCTGGCGCCCTTAAGCCCCCTGCCATGCACAGGGTTGCCCTGGCAACTGTTGCTGGCCCCCAAAGCGGAAGTGGGCGGGTCCTGGCCCCCTTAAGCCCCTTGCCATGCCCAGGTTTGCCCTGGCAACTGTTGCTGGCCCCCAAAGCGGAAGTGGGCGGGTCCAGGTCCCCTTAAGCCCCCTGCCATGCCCAGGGTTGCCCTGGCAACTGTTGCTGGCCCCCAAAGCGGAAGTGGGCGGGTCCAGGTCCCCTTAAGCCCCCTGCCATGCCCAGGGTTGCCCTGGCAACTGTTGCTGGCCCCCAAAGCGGAAGTGGGCGGGTCCAGGCCCCCTTAATCCCCCTGCCATGCCCAGGGTTGCCCTGGCAACTGTTGCTGGCCCCCAAAGCGGAAGTGGGCGGGTCCAGGCACCCTTAAGCCCCCTACCATGCCCAGGGTTGCCCTGGCAACTGTTGCTGGCCCCCAAAGCGGAAGTGGGCGGGTCCAGGCCCCCTTAATCCCCCTGCCATGCCCAGGGTTGCCCTGGCAACTGTTGCTGGCCCCCAAAGCGGAAGTGGGCGGGTCCAGGCACCCTTAAGCCCCCTACCATGCCCAGGGTTGCCCTGGCAACTGTTGCTGGCCCCCAAAACGGAAGTGGGCGGGTCCAGGCCCCCTTAATCCCCCTGCCATGCCCAGGGTTGCCCTGGCAACTGTTGCTGGCCCCCAAAGCGGAAGTGGGCGGGTCCAGGCACCCTTAAGCCCCCTACCATGCCCAGGGTTGCCCTGGCAACTGTTGCTGGCCCCCAAAGCGGAAGTGGGCGGGTCCTGGCGCCCTTAAGCCCCCTGCCATGCCCAATGTTGCCCTGGCAACTGTTGCTGGCCCCCAAAGCGGAAGTGGGCGGGTCCAGGCCCCCTTAAGCCCCCTGCCATGCCCAGGGTTCCCTGGCAACTGTTGCTGGCCCCCAAAGCGGAAGTGGGCGGGTCCAGGCGCCCTTAAGCCCCCTGCCATGCCCAAGGTTTTTCCTGGCAACTGTTGCTGGCCCCCAAAGCTGAAGTGGGTGGGTCCAGGCCCCCTTAAGCCCCCTGCCATGCCCAGGGTTGCCCTTGCAACTGTTGCTGGCCCCCAAAGCGGAAGTGGGCGGGTCCTGGCCCCCTTAAGCCCTCTGCCATGCCCAGGGTTGCCCTGGCAACTGTTGCTGGCCCCCAAAGCGGAAGTGGGCGGGTCCAGGCCCCCTTAATCCCCCTGCCATGCCCAGGGTTGCCCTGGCAACTGTTGCTGGCCCCCAAAGCGGAAGTGGGCGGGTCCAGGCACCCTTAAGCCCCCTACCATGCCCAGGGTTGCCCTGGCAACTGTTGCTGGCCCCCAAAGCGGAAGTGGGCGGGTCCAGGCCCCCTTAATCCCCCTGCCATGCCCAGGGTTGCCCTGGCAACTGTTGCTGGCCCCCAAAACGGAAGTGGGCGGGTCCAGGCCCCCTTAATCCCCCTGCCATGCCCAGGGTTGCCCTGGCAACTGTTGCTGGCCCCCAAAGCGGAAGTGGGCGGGTCCAGGCACCCTTAAGCCCCCTACCATGCCCAGGGTTGCCCTGGCAACTGTTGCTGGCCCCCAAAGCGGAAGTGGGCGGGTCCAGGCCCCCTTAATCCCCCTGCCCTGCCCAGGGTTGCCCTGGCAACTGTTGCTGGCCCCCAAAGCGGAAGTGGGCGGGTCCAGGCACCCTTAAGCCCCCTACCATGCCCTGGGTTGCCCTGGCAACTGTTGCTGGACCCAAAGCGGAAGTGGGCGGGTCCAGGCCCCCTTAAGCCCCCTGCCATGCCCAGGGTTGCCCTGGCAACTGTTGCTGGCCCCCAAATCGGAAGTGGGCGGGTCCTGGCGCCCTTAAGCCCCCTGCCATGCACAGGGTTGCCCTGGCAACTGTTGCTGGCCCCCAAAGCGGAAGTGGGCGGGTCCAGGTCCCCTTAAGCCCCCTGCCATGCCCAGGGTTGACCTGGCAACTGTTGCTGGCCCCAAAAGCGGAAGTGGGCGGGTCCAGGCCCCCTTAATCCCCCTGCCATGCCTCGGGTTGCCCTGGCAACTGTTGCTGGCCCCCAAAGCGGAAGTGGGCGGGTCCAGGCACCCTTACGCCCCCTACCATGCCCAGGTTTGCCCTGGCAACTGTTGCTGGCCCCCAAAGCGGAAGTGGGCGGGTCCAGGCCCCCTTAATCCCCCTGCCATGCCCAGGGTTGCCCTGGCAACTGTTGCTGGCCCCCAAAGCGGAAGTGGGCGGGTCCAGGCCCCCTTAATCCCCCTGCCATGCCCAGGGTTGCCCTGGCAACTGTTGCTGGCCCCCAAAGCGGAAGTGGGCGGGTCCAGGCCCCCTGAATCCCCCTGCCATGCCCAGGGTTGCCCTGGCAACTGTTGCTGGCCCCCAAAGCGGAAGTGGGCGGGTCCAGGCACCCTTAAGCCCCCTACCATTCCCAGGTTTGCCCTGGCAACTGTTGCTGGCCCCCAAAGCGGAAGTGGGCGGGTCCAGGCCCCCTTAATCCCCCTGCCATGCCCAGGGTTGCCCTGGCAACTGTTGCTGGCCCCCAAAGCGGAAGTGGGCGGGTCCAGGCCCCCTTAATCCCCCTGCCATGCCCATGGTTGCCCTGGCAACTGTTGCTGGCCCCCAAAGCGGAAGTGGGCGGGTCCAGGCACCCTTAAGCCCCCTACCATGCCCAGGGTTGCCCTGGCAACTGTTGCTGGCCCCCAAAGCGGAAGTGGGCGGGTCCAGGCCCCCATAATCCCCCTGCCATGCCCAGGGTTGCCCTGGCAACTGTTGCTGGCCCCCAAAGCGGAAGTGGGCGGGTCCAGGTCCCCTTAAGCCCCCTGCCATGCCCAGGGTTGCCCTGGCAACTGTTGCTGGCCCAAAAAGCGGAAGTGGGCGGGTCCTGGCCCCCTTAAGCCCCCTGCCATGCCCAAAGTTGCCCTGGCAACTGTTGCTGGCCCCCAAAGCGGAAGTGGGCGGGTCCAGGCACCCTTAAGCCCCCTACCATGCCCAGGGTTGCCCTGTCAACTGTTGCTGGCCCCCAAAGCGGAAGTGGGCGGGT
The DNA here is from genome assembly GCF_055691185.1 of Crinia signifera. Lineage (NCBI taxonomy): Eukaryota > Metazoa > Chordata > Amphibia > Anura > Myobatrachidae > Crinia > Crinia signifera. The sequence continues at coordinate 38,793 of NW_028142532.1, read as the reverse complement.
CCAGGCCCCCTTAATCCCCCTGCCCTGCCCAGGGTTGCCCTGGCAACTGTTGCTGGCCCCCAAAGCGGAAGTGGGCGGGTCCAGGCACTCTTAAGCCCCCTACCATGCCCAGGGTTGCCCTGGCAACTGTTGCTGGCCCCCAAAGCGGAAGTGGGCGGGTCCAGGCCCCCTTAATCCCCCTGCCCTGCCCAGGGTTGCCCTGGCAACTGTTGCTGGCCCCCAAAGCGGAAGTGGGCGGGTCCAGGCACTCTTAAGCCCCCTACCATGCCCAGGGTTGCCCTGGCAACTGTTGCTGGCCCCCAAAGCGGAAGTGGGCGGGTCCTGGCCCCCTTAAGCCCCTTGCCATGCCCAGGTTTGCCCTGGCAACTGTTGCTGGCCCCCAAAGCGGAAGTGGGCGGGTCCAGGTCCCCTTAAGCCCCCTGCCATGCCCAGGGTTGCCCTGGCAACTGTTGCTCGCCCCCAAAGCGGAAGTGGGCGGGTCCAGGTCCCCTTAAGCCCCCTGCCATGCCCAGGGTTGCCCTGGCAACTGTTGCTGGCCCCCAAAGCGGAAGTGGGCGGGTCCTGGCGCCCTTAAGCCCCCTGCCATGCACAGGGTTGCCCTGGCAACTGTTGCTGGCCCCCAAAGCGGAAGTGGGCGGGTCCTGGCCCCCTTAAGCCCCTTGCCATGCCCAGATTTGCCCTGGCAACTGTTGCTGGCCCCCAAAGCGGAAGTGGGCGGGTCCAGGTCCCCTTAAGCCCCCTGCCATGCCCAGGGTTGCCCTGGCAACTGTTGCTCGCCCCCAAAGCGGAAGTGGGCGGGTCCAGGTCCCCTTAAGCCCCCTGCCATGCCCAGGGTTGCCCTGGCAACTGTTGCTGGCCCCCAAAGCGGAAGTGGGCGGGTCCAGGCCCCCTTAATCCCCCTGCCTTGCCCAGGGTTGCCCTGGCAACTGTTGCTGGCCCCCAAAGCGGAAGTGGGCGGGTCCAGGCACCCTTAAGCCCCCTACCATGCCCAGGGTTGCCCTGGCAACTGTTGCTGGCCCCCAAAGCGGAAGTGGGCGGGTCCAGGCACCCTTAAGCCCCCTACCATGCCCAGGGTTGCCCTGGCAACTGTTGCTGGCCCCCAAAGCGGAAGTGGGCGGGTCCAGGCCCCCTTAATCCCCCTGCCCTGCCCAGGGTTGCCCTGGCAACTGTTGCTGGCCCCCAAAGCGGAAGTGGGCGGGTCCAGGCACTCTTAAGCCCCCTACCATGCCCAGGGTTGCCCTGGCAACTGTTGCTGGCCCCCAAAGCGGAAGTGGGCGGGTCCAGGCCCCCTTAAGCCCCCTGCCATGCCCAGGGTTGCCCTGGCAACTGTTGCTGGCCCCCAAAGCAGAAGTGGGAGGGTCCTGGCGCCCTTAAGCCCCCTGCCATGCACAGGGTTGCCCTGGCAACTGTTGCTGGCCCCCAAAGCGGAAGTGGGCGGGTCCTGGCCCCCTTAAGCCCCTTGCCATGCCCAGGTTTGCCCTGGCAACTGTTGCTGGCCCCCAAAGCGGAAGTGGGCGGATCCAGGTCCCCTTAAGCCCCCTGCCATGCCCAGGGTTGCCCTGGCAACTGTTGCTGGCCCCCAAAGCGGAAGTGGGCGGGTCCAGGTCCCCTTAAGCCCCCTGCCATGCCCAGGGTTGCCCTGGCAACTGTTGCTGGCCCCTAAAGCGGAAGTGGGCGGGTCCAGGCCCCCTTAATCCCCCTGCCATGCCCAGGGTTGCCCTGGCAACTGTTGCTGGCCCCCAAAGCGGAAGTGGGCGGGTCCAGGCACCCTTAAGCCCCCTACCATGCCCAGGGTTGCCCTGGCAACTGTTGCTGGCCCCCAAAGCGGAAGTGGGCGGGTCCAGGCCCCCTTAATCCCCCTGCCATGCCCAGGGTTGCCCTGGCAACTGTTGCTGGCCCCCAAAGCGGAAGTGGGCGGGTCCAGGCACCCTTAAGCCCCCTACCATGCCCAGGGTTGCCCTGGCAACTGTTGCTGGCCCCCAAAACGGAAGTGGGCGGGTCCAGGCCCCCTTAATCCCCCTGCCATGCCCAGGGTTGCCCTGGCAACTGTTGCTGGCCCCCAAAGCGGAAGTGGGCGGGTCCAGGCACCCTTAAGCCCCCTACCATGCCCAGGGTTGCCCTGGCAACTGTTGCTGGCCCCCAAAGCGGAAGTGGGCGGGTCCTGGCGCCCTTAAGCCCCCTGCCATGCTCAATGTTGCCCTGGCAACTGTTGCTGGCCCCCAAAGCGGAAGTGGGCGGGTCCAGGCCCCCTTAAGCCCCCTGCCATGCCCAGGGTTGTCCTGGCAACTGTTGCTGGCCCCCAAAGCTGAAGTGGGTGGGTCCAGGCCCCCTTAAGCCCCCTGCCATGCCCAGGGTTGCCCTTGCAACTGTTGCTGGCCCCCAAAGCGGAAGTGGGCGGGTCCTGGCCCCCTTAAGCCCTCTGCCATGCCCAGGGTTGCCCTGGCAACTGTTGCTGGCCCCCAAAGCGGAAGTGGGCGGGTCCAGGCCCCCTTAATCCCCCTGCCATGCCCAGGGTTGCCCTGGCAACTGTTGCTGGCCCCCAAAGCGGAAGTGGGCGGGTCCAGGCACCCTTAAGCCCCCTACCATGCCCAGGGTTGCCCTGGCAACTGTTGCTGGCCCCCAAAGCGGAAGTGGGCGGGTCCAGGCCCCCTTAATCCCCCTGCCATGCCCAGGGTTGCCCTGGCAACTGTTGCTGGCCCCCAAAACGGAAGTGGGCGGGTCCAGGCCCCCTTAATCCCCCTGCCATGCCCAGGGTTGCCCTGGCAACTGTTGCTGGCCCCCAAAGCGGAAGTGGGCGGGTCCAGGCACCCTTAAGCCCCCTACCATGCCCAGGGTTGCCCTGGCAACTGTTGCTGGCCCCCAAAGCGGAAGTGGGCGGGTCCAGGCCCCCTTAATCCCCCTGCCCTGCTCAGGGTTGCCCTGGCAACTGTTGCTGGCCCCCAAAGCGGAAGTGGGCGGGTCCAGGCACCCTTAAGCCCCCTACCATGCCCTGGGTTGCCCTGGCAACTGTTGCTGGACCCAAAGCGGAAGTGGGCGGGTCCAGGCCCCCTTAAGCCCCCTGCCATGCCCAGGGTTGCCCTGGCAACTGTTGCTGGCCCCCAAATCGGAAGTGGGCGGGTCCTGGCGCCCTTAAGCCCCCTGCCATGCACAGGGTTGCCCTGGCAACTGTTGCTGGCCCCCAAAGCGGAAGTGGGCGGGTCCAGGTCCCCTTAAGCCCCCTGCCATGCCCAGGGTTGACCTGGCAACTGTTGCTGGCCCCCAAAGCGGAAGTGGGCGGGTCCAGGCCCCCTTAATCCCCCTGCCATGCCTCGGGTTGCCCTGGCAACTGTTGCTGGCCCCCAAAGCGGAAGTGGGCGGGTCCAGGCACCCTTAAGCCCCCTACCATGCCCAGGTTTGCCCTGGCAACTGTTGCTGGCCCCCAAAGCGGAAGTGGGCGGGTCCAGGCCCCCTTAATCCCCCTGCCATGCCCAGGGTTGCCCTGGCAACTGTTGCTGGCCCCCAAAGCGGAAGTGGGCGGGTCCAGGCCCCCTTAATCCCCCTGCCATGCCCAGGGTTGCCCTGGCAACTGTTGCTGGCCCCCAAAGCGGAAGTGGGCGGGTCCAGGCACCCTCAAGCCCCCTGCCATGCCCAGGGTTGCCCTGGCAACTGTTGCTGGCCCCCAAAGCGGAAGTGGGCGGGTCCAGGCACCCTTAAGCCCCCTACCATTCCCAGGTTTGCCCTGGCAACTGTTGCTGGCCCCCAAAGCGGAAGTGGGCGGGTCCAGGCCCCCTTAATCCCCCTGCCATGCCCAGGGTTGCCCTGGCAACTGTTGCTGGCCCCCAAAGCGGAAGTGGGCGGGTCCAGGCCCCCTTAAGCCCCCTGCCATGCCCATGGTTGCCCTGGCAACTGTTGCTGGCCCCCAAAGCGGAAGTGGGCGGGTCCAGGCACCCTTAAGCCCCCTACCATGCCCAGGGTTGCCCTGGCAACTGTTGCTGGCCCCCAAAGCGGAAGTGGGCGGGTCCAGGCCCCCATAATCCCCCTGCCATGCCCAGGGTTGCCCTGGCAACTGTTGCTGGCCCCCAAAGCGGAAGTGGGCGGGTCCAGGTCCCCTTAAGCCCCCTGCCATGCCCAGGGTTGCCCTGGCAACTGTTGCTGGCCCCCAAAGCGGAAGTGGGCGGGTCCTGGCCCCCTTAAGCCCCCTGCCATGCCCAAAGTTGCCCTGGGAACTGTTGCTGGCCCCCAAAGCGGAAGTGGGCGGGTCCAGGCACCCTTAAGCCCCCTACCATGCCCAGGGTTGCCCTGTCAACTGTTGCTGGCCCCCAAAGCGGAAGTGGGCGGGTCCAGGCCCCCTTAATCCCCCTGCCCTGCCCAGGGTTGCCCTGGCAACTGTTGCTGGCCCCCAAAGCGGAAGTGGGCGGGTCCAGGCACTCTTAAGCCCCCTACCATGCCCAGGGTTGCCCTGGCAACTGTTGCTGGCCCCCAAAGCGGAAGTGGGCGGGTCCAGGCCCCCTTAAACCCCCTGCCATGCCCAGGGTTGCCCTGGCAACTGTTGCTGGCCCCCAAAGCGGAAGTGGGCGGGTCCTGGCGCCCTTAAGCCCCCTGCCATGCACAGGGTTGCCCTGGCAACTGTTGCTGGCCCCCAAAGCGGAAGTGGGCGGGTCCTGGCCCCCTTAAGCCCCTTGCCATGCCCAGGTTTGCCCTGGCAACTGTTGCTGGCCCCCAAAGCGGAAGTGGGCGGGTCCAGGTCCCCTTAAGCCCCCTGCCATGCCCAGGGTTGCCCTGGCAACTGTTGCTGGCCCCCAAAGCGGAAGTGGGCGGGTCCAGGTCCCCTTAAGCCCCCTGCCATGCCCAGGGTTGCCCTGGCAACTGTTGCTGGCCCCCAAAGCGGAAGTGGGCGGGTCCAGGCCCCCTTAATCCCCCTGCCATGCCCAGGGTTGCCCTGGCAACTGTTGCTGGCCCCCAAAGCGGAAGTGGGCGGGTCCAGGCACCCTTAAGCCCCCTACCATGCCCAGGGTTGCCCTGGCAACTGTTGCTGGCCCCCAAAGCGGAAGTGGGCGGGTCCAGGCACCCTTAAGCCCCCTACCATGCCCAGGGTTGCCCTGGCAACTGTTGCTGGCCCCCAAAGCGGAAGTGGGCGGGTCCAGGCCCCCTTAATCCCCCTGCCCTGCCCAGGGTTGCCCTGGCAACTGTTGCTGGCCCCCAAAGCGGAAGTGGGCGGGTCCAGGCACTCTTAAGCCCCCTGCCATGCCCAGGGTTGCCCTGGCAACTGTTGCTGGCCCCCAAAGCGGAAGTGGGCGGGTCCAGGCCCCCTTAAGCCCCCTGCCATGCCCAGGGTTGCCCTGGCAACTGTTGCTGGCCCCCAAAGCGGAAGTGGGCGGGTCCTGGCGCCCTTAAGCCCCCTGCCATGCACAGGGTTGCCCTGGCAACTGTTGCTGGCCCCCAAAGCAGAAGTGGGCGGGTCCTGGCCCCCTTAAGCCCCTTGCCATGCCCAGGTTTGCCCTGGCAACTGTTGCTGGCCCCCAAAGCGGAAGTGGGCGGGTCCAGGTCCCCTTAAGCCCCCTGCCATGCCCAGGGTTGCCCTGGCAACTGTTGCTGGCCCCCAAAGCGGAAGTGGGCGGGTCCAGGTCCCCTTAAGCCCCCTGCCATGCCCAGGGTTGCCCTGGCAACTGTTGCTGGCCCCCAAAGCGGAAGTGGGCGGGTCCAGGCCCCCTTAAGCCCCCTGCCATGCCCAGCGTTGCCCTGGCAACTGTTGCTGGCCCCCAAAGCGGAAGTGGGCGGGTCCAGGCACCCTTAAGCCCCCTACCATGCCCAGGGTTGCCCTGGCAACTGTTGCTGGCCCCCAAAGCGGAAGTGGGCGGGTCCAGGCCCCCTTAATCCCCCTGCCATGCCCAGGGTTGCCCTGGCAACTGTTGCTGGCCCCCAAAGCGGAAGTGGGCGGGTCCAGGCACCCTTAAGCCCCCTACAATGCCCAGGGTTGCCCTGGCAACTGTTGCTGGCCCCCAAAACGGAAGTGGGCGGGTCCAGGCCCCCTTAATCCCCCTGCCATGCCCAGGGTTGCCCTGGCAACTGTTGCTGGCCCCCAAATCGGAAGTGGGCGGGTCCAGGCACCCTTAAGCCCCCTACCATGCCCATGGTTGCTCTGGCAACTGTTGCTGGCCCCCAAAGCGGAAGTGGGCGGGTCCTGGCGCCCTTAAGCCCCCTGCCATGCCCAATGTTGCCCTGGCAACTGTTGCTGGCCCCCAAAGCGGAAGTGGGCGGGTCCAGGCCCCCTTAAGCCCCCTGCCATGCCCAGGGTTCCCTGGCAACTGTTGCTGGCCCCCAAAGCGGAAGTGGGCGGGTCCAGGCGCCCTTAAGCCCCCTGCCATGCCCAGGGTTGCCTGGCAACTGTTGCTAGCCCCCAAAGCGGAAGTGGGTGGGTCCAGGCCCCCTTAAGCCCCCTGCCATGCCCAGGGTTGCCCTTGCAACTGTTGCTGGCCCCCAAAGCGGAAGTGGGCGGGTCCAGGCCCCCTTAATCCCCCTGCCATGCCCAGGGTTGCCCTGGCAACTGTTGCTGGCCCCCAAAACGGAAGTGGGCGGGTCCAGGCCCCCTTAATCCCCCTGCCATGCCCAGGGTTGCCCTGGCAACTGTTGCTGGCCCCCAAAGCGGAAGTGGGCGGGTCCAGGCACCCTTAAGCCCCCTACCATGCCCAGGGTTGCCCTGGCAACTGTTGCTGGCCCCCAAAGCGGAAGTGGGCGGGTCCAGGCCCCCTTAATCCCCCTGCCCTGCCCAGGGATGCCCTGGCAACTGTTGCTGGCCCCCAAAGCGGAAGTGGGCGGGTCCAGGCACCCTTAAGCCCCCTACCATGCCCTGGGTTGCCCTGGCAACTGTTGCTGGACCCAAAGCGGAAGTGGGCGGGTCCTGGCGCCCTTAAGCCCCCTGCCATGCCCAATGTTGCCCTGGCAACTGTTGCTGGCCCCCAAAGCGGAAGTGGGCGGGTCCTGGCCCCCTTAAGCCCTCTGCCATGCCCAGGGTTGCCCTGGCAACTGTAGCTGGCCCCCAAAGCGGAAGTGGGCGGGTCCAGGCCCCCTTAATCCCCCTGCCATGCCCAGGGTTGCCCTGGCAACTGTTGCTGGCCCCCAAAGCGGAAGTGGGCGGGTCCAGGCACCCTTAAGCCCCCTACCATGCCCAGGGTTGCCCTGGCAACTGTTGCTGGCCCCCAAAGTGGAAGTGGGCGGGTCCAGGCCCCCTTAATCCCCCTGCCATGCCCAGGGTTGCCCTGGCAACTGTTGCTGGCCCCCAAAACGGAAGTGGGCGGGTCCAGGCCCCCTTAATCCCCCTGCCATGCCCAGGGTTGCCCTGGCAACTGTTGCTGGCCCCCAAAGCGGAAGTGGGCGGGTCCAGGCACCCTTAAGCCCCCTACCATGCCCAGGGTTGCCCTGGCAACTGTTGCTGGCCCCCAAAGCGGAAGTGGGCGGGTCCAGGCCCCCTTAATCCCCCTGCCCTGCCCAGGGTTGCCCTGGCAACTGTTGCTGGCCCCCAAAGCGGAAGTGGGCGGGTCCAGGCACCCTTAAGCCCCCTACCATGCCCTGGGTTGCCCTGGCAACTGTTGCTGGACCCAAAGCGGAAGTGGGCGGGTCCAGGCCCCCTTAAGCCCCCTGCCATGCCCAGGGTTGCCCTGGCAACTGTTGCTGGCCCCCAAATCGGAAGTGGGCGGGTCCTGGCGCCCTTAAGCCCCCTGCCATGCACAGGGTTGCCCTGGCAACTGTTGCTGGCCCCCAAAGCGGAAGTGGGCGGGTCCAGGTCCCCTTAAGCCCCCTGCCATGCCCAGGGTTGCCCTGGCAACTGTTGCTGGCCCCCAAAGCGGAAGTGGGCGGGTCCAGGTCCCCTTAAGCCCCCTGCCATGCCCAGGGTTGACCTGGCAACTGTTGCTGGCCCCCAAAGCGGAAGTGGGCGGGTCCAGGCCCCCTTAATCCCCCTGCCATGCCTCGGGTTGCCCTGGCAACTGTTGCTGGCCCCCAAAGCGGAAGTGGGCGGGTCCAGGCACCCTTAAGCCCCCTACCATGCCCAGGTTTGCCCTGGCAACTGTTGCTGGACCCAAAGCGGAAGTGGGCGGGTTCAGGCCCCCTTAAGCCCCCTGCCATGCCCAGGGTTGCCCTGGCAACTGTTGCTGGCCCCCAAATCGGAAGTGGGCGGGTCCTGGCGCCCTTAAGCCCCCTGCCATGCACAGGGTTGCCCTGGCAACTGTTGCTGGCCCCCAAAGCGGAAGTGGGCGGGTCCAGGTCCCCTTAAGCCCCCTGCCATGCCCAGGGTTGCCCTGGCAACTGTTGCTGGCCCCCAAAGCGGAAGTGGGCGGGTCCAGGTCCCCTTAAGCCCCCTGCCATGCCCAGGGTTGACCTGGCAACTGTTGCTGGCCCCCAAAGCGGAAGTGGGCGGGTCCAGGCCCCCTTAATCCCCCTGCCATGCCTAGGGTTGCCCTGGCAACTGTTGCTGGCCCCCAAAGCGGAAGTGGGCGGGTCCAGGCACCCTTAAGCCCCCTACCATGCCCAGGTTTGCCCTGGCAACTGTTGCTGGCCCCCAAAGCGGAAGTGGGCGGGTCCAGGCCCCCTTAATCCCCCTGCCATGCCCAGGGTTGCCCTGGCAACTGTTGCTGGCCCCCAAAGCGGAAGTGGGCGGGTCCAGGCCCCCTTAATCCCCCTGCCATGCCCAGGGTTGCCCTGGCACTGTTGCTGGCCCCCAAAGCGGAAGTGGGCGGGTCCAGGCCCCCTCAATCCCCCTGCCATGCCCAGGGTTGCCCTGGCAACTGTTGCTGGCCCCCAAAGCGGAAGTGGGCGGGTCCAGGCCCCCATAATCCCCCTGCCATGCACAGGGTTGCCCTGGCAACTGTTGCTGGCCCCCAAAGCGGAAGTGGGCGGGTCCTGGCCCCATTAAGCCCCTTGCCATGCCCAGGTTTGCCCTGGCAACTGTTGCTGGCCCCCAAAGCGGAAGTGGGCGGGTCCAGGTCCCCTTAAGCCCCCTGCCATGCCCAGGGTTGCCCTGGCAACTGTTGCTGGCCCCCAAAGCGGAAGTGGGCGGGTCCAGGCCCCCTTAATCCCCCTGCCATGCCCAGGGTTGCCCTGGCAACTGTTGCTGGCCCCCAAAGCGGAAGTGCGCGGGTCCAGGCACCCTTAAGCCCCCTACCATGCCCAGGGTTGCCCTGGCAACTGTTGCTGGCCCCCAAAGCGGAAATGGGCGGGTCCAGGCCCCCTTAATCCCCCTGCCATGCCCAGGGTTGCCCTGGCAACTGTTGCTGGCCCCCAAAACGGAAGTGGGCGGGTCCAGGCCCCCTTAATCCCCCTGCCATGCCCAGGGTTGCCCTGGCAACTGTTGCTGGCCCCCAAAGCGGAAGTGGGCGGGTCCAGGCACCCTTAAGCCCCCTACCATGCCCAGGGTTGCCCTGGCAACTGTTGCTGGCCCCCAAAGCGGAAGTGGGCGGGTCCAGGCCCCCTTAATCCCCCTGCCCTGCCCAGGGTTGCCCTGGCAACTGTTGCTGGCCCCCAAAGCGGAAGTGGGCGGGTCCAGGCACCCTTAAGCCCCCTACCATGCCCTGGGTTGCCCTGGCAACTGTTGCTGGACCCCAAAGCGGAAGTGGGCGGGTCCAGGCCCCCTTAAGCCCCCTGCCATGCCCAGGGTTCCCTGGCAACTGTTGCTGGCCCCCAAAGCGGAAGTGGGCGGGTCCTGGCGCCCTTAAGCCCCCTGCCATGCCCAATGTTGCATTGGCAACTGTTGCTGGCCCCCAAAGCGGAAGTGGCGGGTCCAGGCCCCCTTAATCCCCCTGCCCTGCCCAGGGTTGCCCTGGCAACTGTTGCTGGCCCCCAAAGCGGAAGTGGGCGGGTCCAGGCCCCCTTAATCCCCCTGCCCTGCCCAGGGTTGCCCTGGCAACTGTTGCTGGCCCCCAAAGCGGAAGTGGGCGGGTCCAGGCCCCCTTAAGCCCCCTGCCATGCCCAGGGTTGCCCTGGCAACTGTTGCTGGCCCCCAAAGCGGAAGTGGGCGGGTCCTGGCGCCCTTAAGCCCCCTGCCATGCACAGGGTTGCCCTGGCAACTGTTGCTGGCCCCCAAAGCAGAAGTGGGCGGGTCCTGGCCCCCTTAAGCCCCCTTGCCATGCCCAGGTTTGCCCTGGCAACTGTTGCTGGCCCCCAAAGCGAAAGTGGGCGGGTCCAGGTCCCCTTACGCCCCCTGCCATGCCCAGGGTTGCCCTGGCAACTGTTGCTGGCCCCCAAAGCGGAAGTGGGCGGGTCCAGGTCCCCTTAAGCCCCCTGCCATGCCCAGGGTTGCCCTGGCAACTGTTGCTGGCCCCCAAAGCGGAAGTGGGCGGGTCCAGGCCCCCTTAATCCCCCTGCCATGCCCAGGGTTGCCCTGGCAACTGTTGCTGGCCCCCAAAGCGGAAGTGGGCGGGTCCAGGCACCCTTAAGCCCCCTACCATGCCCAGGGTTGCCCTGGCAACTGTTGCTGGCCCCCAAAGCGGAAGTGGGCGGGTCCAGGCCCCCTTAATCCCCCTGCCATGCCCAGGGTTGCCCTGGCAACTGTTGCTGGCCCCCAAAGCGGAAGTGGGCGGGTCCAGGCACCCTTACGCACCCTACCATGCCCAGGGTTGCCATGGCAACTGTTGCTGGCCCCCAAAACGGAAGTGGGCGGGTCCAGGCCCCCTTAATCCCCCTGCCATGCCCAGGGTTGCCCTGGCAACTGTTGCTGGCCCCCAAAGCGGAAGTGGGCGGGTCCAGGTCCCCTTAAGCCCCCTGCCATGCCCAGGGTTGCCCTGGCAACTGTTGCTGGCCCCCAAAGCGGAAGTGGGCGGGTCCAGGCCCCCTTAATCCCCCTGCCATGCCCAGGTTTGCCCTGGCAACTGTTGCTGGCCCCCAAAGCGGAAGTGGGCGGGTCCTGGCCCCCTTAAGCCCCCTGCCATGCCCAGGTTTGCCCTGGCAACTGTTGCTGGCCCCCAAAGCGGAAGTGGGCGGGTCCAGGTCCCCTTTAGCCCCCTGCCATGCCCAGGGTTGCCCTGGCAACTGTTGCTGGCCCCCAAAGCGGAAGTGGGCTGGTCCAGGTCCCCTTAAGCCCCCTGCCATGCCCAGGGTTGCCCTGGCAACTGTTGCTGGCCCCCAAAGCGGAAGTGGGCGGGTCCAGGCCCCCTTAATCCCCCTGCCATGCCCAGGGTTGCCCTGGCAACTGTTGCTGGCCCCCAAAGCGGAAGTGGGCGGGTCCAGGCACCCTTAAGCCCCCTACCATGCCCAGGGATGCCATGGCAACTGTTGCTGGCCCCCAAAGCGGAAGTGGGCGGGTCCAGGCCCCCTTAATCCCCCTGCCATGCCCTGGGTTGCCCTGGCAACTGTTGCTGGCCCCCAAAGCGGAAGTGGGCGGGTCCTGGCGCCCTTAAGCCCCCTGCCATGCCCAATGTTGCCCTGGCAACTGTTGCTGGCCCCCAAAGCGGAAGTGGGCGGGTCCAGGCCCCCATAATCCCCCTGCCATGCCCAGGGTTGCCCTGGCAACTGTTGCTGGCCCCCAAAGCGGAAGTGGGCGGGTCCAGGTCCCCTTAAGCCCCCTGCCATGCCCAGGGTTGCCCTGGCAACTGTTGCTGGCCCCCAAAGCGGAAGTGGGCAGGTCCAGGTCCCCTTAAGCCCCCTGCCATGCCCAGGGTTGCCCTGGCAACTGTTGCTGGCCCCCAAAGCGGAAGTGGGCGGGTCCAGGCCCCCTTAATCCCCCTGCCATGCCCAATGTTGCCCTGGCAACTGTTGCTGGCCCCCAAAGCGGAAGTGGGCGGGTCCAGGCCCCCATAATCCCCCTGCCATGCCCAGGGTTGCCCTGGCAACTGTTGCTGGCCCCCAAAGCGGAAGTGGGCGGGTCCAGGTCCCCCTTAAGCCCCCCTGCCATGCCCAGGGTTGCCCTGGCAACTGTTGCTGGCCCCCAAAGCGGAAGTGGGCAGGTCCAGGTCCCCTTAAGCCCCCTGCCATGCCCAGGGTTGCCCTGGCAACTGTTGCTGGCCCCCAAAGCGGAAGTGGGCGGGTCCAGGCCCCCTTAATCCCCCTGCCATGCCCAGGGTTGCCCTGGCAACTGTTGCTGGCCCCCAAAGCGGAAGTGGGCGGGTCCAGGCACCCTTAAGCCCCCTACCATGCCCAGGGTTGCCCTGGCAACTGTTGCTGGCCCCCAAAGCGGAAGTGGGCGGGTCCAGGCCCCCTTAATCCCCCTGCCATGCCCAGGGTTGCCCTGGCAACTGTTGCTGGCCCCCAAAGCGGAAGTGGGCGGGTCCAGGCACCCTTAAGCCCCCTACCATGCCCAGGGTTGCCCTGGCAACTGTTGCTGGCCCCCAAAACGGAAGTGGGCGGGTCCAGGCCCCCTTAATCCCCCTGCCATGCCCAGGGTTGCCCTGGCAACTGTTGCTGGCCCCCAAAGCGGAAGTGGGCGGGTCCAGGCACCCTTAAGCCCCCTACCATGCCCAGGGTTGCCCTGGCAACTGTTGCTGGCCCCCAAAGCGGAAGTGGGCGGGTCCTGGCGCCCTTAAGCCCCCTGCCATGCCCAATGTTGCCCTGGCAACTGTTGCTGGCCCCCAAAGCGGAAGTGGGCGGGTCCAGGCTTTCTTAAGCCCCCTGCCATGCCCAGGGTTCCCTGGCAACTGTTGCTGGCCCCCAAAGCGGAAGTGGGCGGGTCCAGGCGCCCTTAAGCCCCCTGCCATGCCCAGGGTTGTCCTGGCAACTGTTGCTGGCCCCCAAAGCGGAAGTGGGCGGGTCCAGGCCCCCTTAAGCCCCCTGCCATGCCCAGGGTTGCCCTTGCAACTGTTGCTGGCCCCCAAAGCGGAAGTGGGCGGGTACAGGCACCCTTAAGCCCCCTACCATGCCCAGGGTTGCCCTGGCAACTGTTGCTGGCCCCCAAAGCGGAAGTGGGCGGGTCCAGGCCCCCTTAAGCCCCCTACCATGCCCAGGGTTGCCCTGGCAACTGTTGCTGGCCCCCAAAGCGGAAGTGGGCGGGTCCAGGCCCCCTTAAGCCCCCTGACCTGCCCAGGGTTGCCCTGGCAACTGTTGCTGGCCCCCAAAACGGAAGTGGGCGGGTCCAGGCCCCCTTAATCCCCCTGCCATGCCCAGGGTTGCCCTGGCAACTGTTGCTGGCCCCCAGAGCGGAAGTGGGCGGGTCCAGGCACCCTTAAGCCCCCTACCATGCCCAGGGTTGCCCTGGCAACTGTTGCTGGCCCCCAAAGCGGAAGTAGGCGGGTCCAGGCACCCTTAATCCCCCTGCCCTGCCCAGGGTTGCCCTGGCAACTGTTGCTGGCCCCCAAAGCGGAAGTAGGCGGGTCCAGGCACCCTTAAGCCCCCTACCATGCCCTGGGTTGCCCTGGCAACTGTTGCTGGCCCCCAAAGCGGAAGTGGGCGGGTCCAGGCCCCCTTAAGCCCCCTGACATGCCCAGGGTTGCCCTGGCAACTGTTGCTGGCCCCCAAAGCGGAAGTGGGCGGGTCCTGGCGCCCTTAAGCCCCCTGCCATGCACAGGGTTGCCCTGGCAACTGTTGCTGGCCCCCAAAGCGGAAGTGGGCGGGTCCAGGTCCCCTTAAGCCCCCTGCCATGCCCAGGGTTGCCCTGTCAACTGTTGCTGGCCCCCAAAGCGGAAGTGGGCTGGTCCAGGTCCCCTTAAGCCCCCTGCCATGCCCAGGGTTGCCCTGGCAACTGTTGCTGGCCCCCAAAGCGGAAGTGGGCGGGTCCAGGCCCCCTTAAACCCCCTGCCATGCCCAGGGTTGCCCTGGCAACTGTTGCTGGCCCCCAAAGCGGAAGTGGGCGGGTCCTGGCGCCCTTAAGCCCCCTGCCATGCACAGGGTTGCCCTGGCAACTGTTGCTGGCCCCCAAAGCGGAAGTGGGCGGGTATTGGCCCCCTTAAGCCCCTTGCCATGCCCAGGTTTGCCCTGGCAACTGTTGCTGGCCCCCAAAGCGGAAGTGGGCGGGTCCAGGTCCCCTTAAGCCCCCTGCCATGCCCAGGGTTGCCCTGGCAACTGTTGCTCGCCCCCAAAGCGGAAGTGGGCGGGTCCAGGTCCCCTTAAGCCCCCTGCCATGCCCAGGGTTGCCCTGGCAACTGTTGCTGGCCCCCAAAGCGGAAGTGGGCGGGTCCAGGCCCCCTTAATCCCCCTGCCATGCCCAGGGTTGCCCTGGCAACTGTTGCTGGCCCCCAAAGCGGAAGTGGGCGGGTCCAGGCACCCTTAAGCCCCCTACCATGCCCAGGGTTGCCCTGGCAACTGTTGCTGGCCCCCAAAGCGGAAGTGGGCGGGTCCAGGCACCCTTAAGCCCCCTACCATGCCCAGGGTTGCCCTGGCAACTGTTGCTGGCCCCCAAAGCGGAAGTGGGCGGGTCCAGGCCCCCTTAATCCCCCTGCCCTGCCCAGGGTTGCCCTGGCAACTGTTGCTGGCCCCCAAAGCGGAAGTGGGCGGGTCCAGGCCCCCTTAATCCCCCTGCCCTGCCCAGGGTTGCCCTGGCAACTGTTGCTGGCCCCCAAAGCGGAAGTGGGCGGGTCCAGGCCCCCTTAAGCCCCCTGCCATGCCCAGGGTTGCCCTGGCAACTGTTGCTGGCCCCCAAAGCAGAAGTGGGAGGGTCCTGGCGCCCTTAAGCCCCCTGCCATGCACAGGGTTGCCCTGGCAACTGTTGCTGGCCCCCAAAGCGGAAGTGGGCGGGTCCTGGCCCCCTGAAGCCCCTTGCCATGCCCAGGTTTGCCCTGGCAACTGTTGCTGGCCCCCAAAGCGGAAGTGGGCGGGTCCAGGTCCCCTTAAGCCCCCTGCCATGCCCAGGGTTGCCCTGGCAACTGTTGCTGGCCCCCAAAGCGGAAGTGGGCGGGTCCAGGTCCCCTTAAGCCCCCTGCCATGCCCAGGGTTGCCCTGGCAACTGTTGCTGGCCCCCAAAGCGGAAGTGGGCGGGTCCAGGCCCCCTTAATCCCCCTGCCATGCCCAGGGTTGCCCTGGCAACTGTTGCTGGCCCCCAAAGCGGAAGTGGGCGGGTCCAGGCACCCTTAAGCCCCCTACCATGCCCAGGGTTGCCCTGGCAACTGTTGCTGGCCCCCAAAGCGGAAGTGGGCGGGTCCAGGCCCCCTTAATCCCCCTGCCATGCCCAGGGTTGCCCTGGCAACTGTTGCTGGCCCCCAAAGCGGAAGTGGGCGGGTCCAGGCACCCTTAAGCCCCCTACCATGCCCAGGGTTGCCCTGGCAACTGTTGCTGGCCCCCAAAACGGAAGTGGGCGGGTCCAGGCCCCCTTAATCCCCCTGCCATGCCCAGGGTTTCCCTGGCAACTGTTGCTGGCCCCCAAAGCGGAAGTGGGCGGGTCCAGGCACCCTTAAGCCCCCTACCATGCCCAGGGTTGCCCTGGCAACTGTTGCTGGCCCCCAAAGCGGAAGTGGGCGGGTCCTGGCGCCCTTAAGCCCCCTGCCATGCACAGGGTTGCCCTGGCAACTGTTGCTGGCCCCCAAAGCGGAAGCGGGCGGGTCCAGGCCCCCTTAATCCCCCTGCCCTGCCCAGGGTTGCCCTGGCAACTGTTGCTGGCCCCCAAAGCGGAAGTGGGCGGGTCCAGGCACCCTTAAGCCCCCTACCATGCCCTGGGTTGCCCTGGCAACTGTTGCTGGACCCAAAGCGGAAGTGGGCGGGTCCAGGCCCCCTTAAGCCCCCTGCCATGCCCAGGGTTGCCCTGGCAACTGTTGCTGGCCCCCAAATCGGAAGTGGGAGGGTCCTGGCGCCCTTAAGCCCCCTGCCATGCACAGGGTTGCCCTGGCAACTGTTGCTGGCCCCCAAAGCGGAAGTGGGCGGGTCCAGGTCCCCTTAAGCCCCCTGCCATGCCCAGGGTTGACCTGGCAACTGTTGCTGGCCCCAAAAGCGGAAGTGGGCGGGTCCAGGCCCCCTTAATCCCCCTGCCATGCCTCGGGTTGCCCTGGCAACTGTTGCTGGCCCCCAAAGCGGAAGTGGGCGGGTCCAGGCACCCTTAAGCCCCCTACCATGCCCAGGTTTGCCCTGGCAACTGTTGCTGGCCCCCAAAGCGGAAGTGGGCGGGTCCAGGCCCCCTTAATCCCCCTGCCATGCCCAGGGTTGCCCTGGCAACTGTTGCTGGCCCCCAAAGCGGAAGTGGGCGGGTCCAGGCCCCCTTAATCCCCCTGCCATGCACAGGGTTGCCCTGGCAACTGTTGCTGGCCCCCAAAGCGGAAGTGGGCGGGTCCAGGCACCCTCAATCCCCCTGCCATGCCCAGGGTTGCCCTGGCAACTGTTGCTGGCCCCCAAAGCGGAAGTGGGCGGGTCCAGGCACCCTTAAGCCCCCTACCATTCCCAGGTTTGCCCTGGCAACTGTTGCTGGCCCCCAAAGCGGAAGTGGGCGGGTCCAGGCCCCCTTAATCCCCCTGCCATGCCCAGGGTTGCCCTGGCAACTGTTGCTGGCCCCCAAAGCGGAAGTGGGCGGGTCCAGGCCCCCTTAATCCCCCTGCCATGCCCATGGTTGCCCTGGCAACTGTTGCTGGCCCCCAAATGGGAAGTGGGCGGGTCCAGGCACCCTTAAGCCCCCTACCATGCCCAGGGTTGCCCTGGCAACTGTTGCTGGCCCCCAAAGCGGAAGTGGGCGGGTCCAGGCCCCAATAATCCCCCTGCCATGCCCAGGGTTGCCCTGGCAACTGTTGCTGGCCCCCAAAGCGGAAGTGGGCGGGTCCAGGTCCCCTTAAGCCCCCTGCCATGCCCAGGGTTGCCCTGGCAACTGTTGCTGGCCCAAAAAGCGGAAGTGGGCGGGTCCTGGCCCCCTTAAGCCCCCTGCCATGCCCAAAGTTGCCCTGGCAACTGTTGCTGGCCCCCAAAGCGGAAGTGGGCGGGTCCAGGCACCCTTAAGCCCCCTACCATGCCCAGGGTTGCCCTGTCAACTGTTGCTGGCCCCCAAAGCGGAAGTGGGCGGGTCCAGGCCCCCTTAATCCCCCTGCCCTTCCCAGGGTTGCCCTGGCAACTGTTGCTGGCCCCCAAAGCGGAAGTGGGCGGGTCCAGGCACTCTTAAGCCCCCTACCATGCCCAGTGTTGCCCTGGCAACTGTTGCTGGCCCCCAAAGCGGAAGTGGGCGGGTCCAGGCCCCCTTAATCCCCCTGCCCTGCCCAGGGTTGCCCTGGCAACTGTTGCTGGCCCCCAAAGCGGAAGTGGGCGGGTCCAGGCACTCTTAAGCCCCCTACCATGCCCAGGGTTGCCCTGGCAACTGTTGCTGGCCCCCAAAGCGGAAGTGGGCGGGTCCAGGCCCCCTTAAACCCCCTGCCATGCCCAGGGTTGCCCTGGCAACTGTTGCTGGCCCCCAAAGCGGAAGTGGGCGGGTCCTGGCGCCCTTAAGCCCCCTGCCATGCACAGGGTTGCCCTGGCAACTGTTGCTGGCCCCCAAAGCGGAAGTGGGCGGGTCCTGGCCCCCTTAAGCCCCTTGCCATGCCCAGGTTTGCCCTGGCAACTGTTGCTGGCCCCCAAAGCGGAAGTGGGCGGGTCCAGGTCCCCTTAAGCCCCCTGCCATGCCCAGGGTTGCCCTGGCAACTGTTGCTCGCCCCCAAAGTGGAAGTGGGCGGGTCCAGGTCCCCTTAAGCCCCCTGCCATGCCCAGGGTTGCCCTGGCAACTGTTGCTGGCCCCCAAAGCGGAAGTGGGCGGGTCCAGGCCCCCTTAATCCCCCTGCCTTGCCCAGGGTTGCCCTGGCAACTGTTGCTGGCCCCCAAAGCGGAAGTGGGCGGGTCCAGGCACCCTTAAGCCCCCTACCATGCCCAGGGTTGCCCTGGCAACTGTTGCTGGCCCCCAAAGCGGAAGTGGGAGGGTCCAGGCACCCTTAAGCCCCCTACCATGCCCAGGGTTGCCCTGGCAACTGTTGCTGGCCCCCAAAGCGGAAGTGGGCGGGTCCAGGCCCCCTTAATCCCCCTGCCCTGCCCAGGGTTGCCCTGGCAACTGTTGCTGGCCCCCAAAGCGGAAGTGGGCGGGTCCAGGCACTCTTAAGCCCCCTACCATGCCCAGGGTTGCCCTGGCAACTGTTGCTGGCCCCCAAAGCGGAAGTGGGCGGGTCCAGGCCCCCTTAAGCCCCCTGCCATGCCCAGGGTTGCCCTGGCAACTGTTGCTGGCCCCCAAAGCAGAAGTGGGAGGGTCCTGGCGCCCTTAAGCCCCCTGCCATGCACAGGGTTGCCCTGGCAACTGTTGCTGGCCCCCAAAGCGGAAGTGGGCGGGTCCTGGCCCCCTTAAGCCCCTTGCCATGCCCAGGTTTGCCCTGGCAACTGTTGCTGGCCCCCAAAGCGGAAGTGGGCGGGTCCAGGTCCCCTTAAGCCCCCTGCCATGCCCAGGGTTGCCCTGGCAACTGTTGCTGGCCCCCAAAGCGGAAGTGGGCGGGTCCAGGTCCCCTTAAGCCCCCTGCCATGCCCAGGGTTGCCCTGGCAACTGTTGCTGGCCCCCAAAGCGGAAGTGGGCGGGTCCAGGCCCCCTTAATCCCCCTGCCATGCCCAGGGTTGCCCTGGCAACTGTTGCTGGCCCCCAAAGCGGAAGTGGGCGGGTCCAGGCACCCTTAAGCCCCCTACCATGCCCAGGGTTGCCCTGGCAACTGTTGCTGGCCCCCAAAGCGGAAGTGGGCGGGTCCAGGCCCCCTTAATCCCCCTGCCATGCCCAGGGTTGCCCTGGCAACTGTTGCTGGCCCCCAAAGCGGAAGTGGGCGGGTCCAGGCACCCTTAAGCCCCCTACCATGCCCAGGGCTGCCCTGGCAACTGTTGCTGGCCCCCAAAACGGAAGTGGGCGGGTCCAGGCCCCCTTAATCCCCCTGCCATGCCCAGGGTTGCCCTGGCAACTGTTGCTGGCCCCCAAAGCGGAAGTGGGCGGGTCCAGGCACCCTTAAGCCCCCTACCATGCCCAGGGTTGCCCTGGCAACTGTTGCTGGCCCCCAAAGCGGAAGTGGGCGGGTCCTGGCGCCCTTAAGCCCCCTGCCATGCCCAATGTTGCCCTGGCAACTGTTGCTGGCCCCCAAAGCGGAAGTGGGCGGGTCCAGGCCCCCTTAAGCCCCCTGCCATGCCCAGGGTTCCCTGGCAACTGTTGCTGGCCCCCAAAGCGGAAGTGGGCGGGTCCAGGCGCCCTTAAGCCCCCTGCCATGCCCAAGGTTTTTCCTGGCAACTGTTGCTGGCCCCCAAAGCTGAAGTGGGTGGGTCCAGGCCCCCTTAAGCCCCCTGCCATGCCCAGGGTTGCCCTTGCAACTGTTGCTGGCCCCCAAAGCGGAAGTGGGCGGGTCCTGGCCCCCTTAAGCCCTCTGCCATGCCCAGGGTTGCCCTGGCAACTGTTGCTGGCCCCCAAAGCGGAAGTGGGCGGGTCCAGGCCCCCTTAATCCCCCTGCCATGCCCAGGGTTGCCCTGGCAACTGTTGCTGGCCCCCAAAGCGGAAGTGGGCGGGTCCAGGCACCCTTAAGCCCCCTACCATGCCCAGGGTTGCCCTGGCAACTGTTGCTGGCCCCCAAAGCGGAAGTGGGCGGGTCCAGGCCCCCTTAATCCCCCTGCCATGCCCAGGGTTGCCCTGGCAACTGTTGCTGGCCCCCAAAACGGAAGTGGGCGGGTCCAGGCCCCCTTAATCCCCCTGCCATGCCCAGGGTTGCCCTGGCAACTGTTGCTGGCCCCCAAAGCGGAAGTGGGCGGGTCCAGGCACCCTTAAGCCCCCTACCATGCCCAGGGTTGCCCTGGCAACTGTTGCTGGCCCCCAAAGCGGAAGTGGGCGGGTCCAGGCCCCCTTAATCCCCCTGCCCTGCCCAGGGTTGCCCTGGCAACTGTTGCTGGCCCCCAAAGCGGAAATGGGCGGGTCCAGGCCCCCTTAATCCCCCTGCCATGCCCAGGGTTGCCCTGGCAACTGTTGCTGGCCCCCAAAACGGAAGTGGGCGGGTCCAGGCCCCCTTAATCCCCCTGCCATGCCCAGGGTTGCCCTGGCAACTGTTGCTGGCCCCCAAAGCGGAAGTGGGCGGGTCCAGGCACCCTTAAGCCCCCTACCATGCCCAGGGTTGCCCTGGCAACTGTTGCTGGCCCCCAAAGCGGAAGTGGGCGGGTCCAGGCCCCCTTAATCCCCCTGCCCTGCCCAGGGTTGCCCTGGCAACTGTTGCTGGCCCCCAAAGCGGAAGTGGGCGGGTCCAGGCACCCTTAAGCCCCCTACCATGCCCTGGGTTGCCCTGGCAACTGTTGCTGGACCCCAAAGCGGAAGTGGGCGGGTCCAGGCCCCCTTAAGCCCCCTGCCATGCCCAGGGTTCCCTGGCAACTGTTGCTGGCCCCCAAAGCGGAAGTGGGCGGGTCCTGGCGCCCTTAAGCCCCCTGCCATGCCCAATGTTGCATTGGCAACTGTTGCTGGCCCCCAAAGCGGAAGTGGGCGGGTCCAGGCCCCCTTAATCCCCCTGCCCTGCCCAGGGTTGCCCTGGCAACTGTTGCTGGCCCCCAAAGCGGAAGTGGGCGGGTCCAGGCCCCCTTAATCCCCCTGCCCTGCCCAGGGTTGCCCTGGCAACTGTTGCTGGCCCCCAAAGCGGAAGTGGGCGGGTCCAGGCCCCCTTAAGCCCCCTGCCATGCCCAGGGTTGCCCTGGCAACTGTTGCTGGCCCCCAAAGCGGAAGTGGGCGGGTCCTGGCGCCCTTAAGCCCCCTGCCATGCACAGGGTTGCCCTGGCAACTGTTGCTGGCCCCCAAAGCAGAAGTGGGCGGGTCCTGGCCCCCTTAAGCCCCTTGCCATGCCCAGGTTTGCCCTGGCAACTGTTGCTGGCCCCCAAAGCGAAAGTGGGCGGGTCCAGGTCCCCTTACGCCCCCTGCCATGCCCAGGGTTGCCCTGGCAACTGTTGCTGGCCCCCAAAGCGGAAGTGGGCGGGTCCAGGTCCCCTTAAGCCCCCTGCCATGCCCAGGGTTGCCCTGGCAACTGTTGCTGGCCCCCAAAGCGGAAGTGGGCGGGTCCAGGCCCCCTTAATCCCCCTGCCATGCCCAGGGTTGCCCTGGCAACTGTTGCTGGCCCCCAAAGCGGAAGTGGGCGGGTCCAGGCACCCTTAAGCCCCCTACCATGCCCAGGGTTGCCCTGGCAACTGTTGCTGGCCCCCAAAGCGGAAGTGGGCGGGTCCAGGCCCCCTTAATCCCCCTGCCATGCCCAGGGTTGCCCTGGCAACTGTTGCTGGCCCCCAAAGCGGAAGTGGGCGGGTCCAGGCACCCTTACGCACCCTACCATGCCCAGGGTTGCCATGGCAACTGTTGCTGGCCCCCAAAACGGAAGTGGGCGGGTCCAGGCCCCCTTAATCCCCCTGCCATGCCCAGGGTTGCCCTGGCAACTGTTGCTGGCCCCCAAAGCGGAAGTGGGCGGGTCCAGGTCCCCTTAAGCCCCCTGCCATGCCCAGGGTTGCCCTGGCAACTGTTGCTGGCCCCCAAAGCGGAAGTGGGCGGGTCCAGGCCCCCTTAATCCCCCTGCCATGCCCAGGTTTGCCCTGGCAACTGTTGCTGGCCCCCAAAGCGGAAGTGGGCGGGTCCTGGCCCCCTTAAGCCCCCTGCCATGCCCAGGTTTGCCCTGGCAACTGTTGCTGGCCCCCAAAGCGGAAGTGGGCGGGTCCAGGTCCCCTTTAGCCCCCTGCCATGCCCAGGGTTGCCCTGGCAACTGTTGCTGGCCCCCAAAGCGGAAGTGGGCTGGTCCAGGTCCCCTTAAGCCCCCTGCCATGCCCAGGGTTGCCCTGGCAACTGTTGCTGGCCCCCAAAGCGGAAGTGGGCGGGTCCAGGCCCCCTTAATCCCCCTGCCATGCCCAGGGTTGCCCTGGCAACTGTTGCTGGCCCCCAAAGCGGAAGTGGGCGGGTCCAGGCACCCTTAAGCCCCCTACCATGCCCAGGGTTGCCCTGGCAACTGTTGCTGGCCCCCAAAGCGGAAGTGGGCGGGTCCAGGCCCCCTTAATCCCCCTGCCATGCCCTGGGTTGCCCTGGCAACTGTTGCTGGCCCCCAAAGCGGAAGTGGGCGGGTCCTGGCGCCCTTAAGCCCCCTGCCATGCCCAATGTTGCCCTGGCAACTGTTGCTGGCCCCCAAAGCGGAAGTGGGCGGGTCCAGGCCCCCATAATCCCCCTGCCATGCCCAGGGTTGCCCTGGCAACTGTTGCTGGCCCCCAAAGCGGAAGTGGGCGGGTCCAGGTCCCCTTAAGCCCCCTGCCATGCCCAGGGTTGCCCTGGCAACTGTTGCTGGCCCCCAAAGCGGAAGTGGGCAGGTCCAGGTCCCCTTAAGCCCCCTGCCATGCCCAGGGTTGCCCTGGCAACTGTTGCTGGCCCCAAAAGCGGAAGTGGGCGGGTCCAGGCCCCCATAATCCCCCTGCCATGCCCAGGGTTGCCCTGGCAACTGTTGCTGGCCCCCAAAGCGGAAGTGGGCGGGTCCAGGTCCCCTTAAGCCCCCTGCCATGCCCAGGGTTGCCCTGGCAACTGTTGCTGGCCCCCAAAGCGGAAGTGGGCTGGTCCAGGTCCCCTTAAGCCCCCTGCCATGCCCAGGGTTGCCCTGGCAACTGTTGCTGGCCCCCAAAGCGGAAGTGGGCGGGTCCAGGCCCCCTTAATCCCCCTGTCATGCCCAGGGTTGCCCTGGCAACTGTTGCTGGCCCCCAAAGCGGAAGTGGGCGGGTCCAGGCACCCTTAAGCCCCCTACCATGCCCAGGGTTGCCCTGGCAACTGTTGCTGGCCCCCAAAGCGGAAGTGGGCGGGTCCAGGCCCCCTTAATCCCCCTGCCATGCCCAGGGTTGCCCTGGCAACTGTTGCTGGCCCCCAAAGCGGAAGTGGGCGGGTCCAGGCACCCTTAAGCCCCCTACCATGCCCAGGGTTGCCCTGGCAACTGTTGCTGGCCCCCAAAGCGGAAGTGGGCGGGTCCTGGCGCCCTTAAGCCCCCTGCCATGCCCAATGTTGCCCTGGCAACTGTTGCTGGCCCCCAAAGCGGAAGTGGGCGGGTCCAGGCTTTCTTAAGCCCCCTGCCATGCCCAGGGTTCCCTGGCAACTGTTGCTGGCCCCCAAAGCGGAAGTGGGCGGGTCCAGGCGCCCTTAAGCCCCCTGCCATGCCCAGGGTTGTCCTGGCAACTGTTGCTGGCCCCCAAAGCGGAAGTGGGCGGGTCCAGGCCCCCTTAAGCCCCCTGCCATGCCCAGGGTTGCCCTTGCAACTGTTGCTGGCCCCCAAAGCGGAAGTGGGCGGGTACAGGCACCCTTAAGCCCCCTACCATGCCCAGGGTTGCCCTGGCAACTGTTGCTGGCCCCCAAAGCGGAAGTGGGCGGGTCCAGGCCCCCTTAAGCCCCCTGCCCTGCCCAGGGTTGCCCTGGCAACTGTTGCTGGCCCCCAAAACGGAAGTGGGCGGGTCCAGGCCCCCTTAATCCCCCTGCCATGCCCAGGGTTGCCCTGGCAACTGTTGCTGGCCCCCAGAGCGGAAGTGGGCGGGTCCAGGCACCCTTAAGCCCCCTACCATGCCCAGGGTTGCCCTGGCAACTGTTGCTGGCCCCCAAAGCGGAAGTGGGCGGGTCCAGGCCCCCTTAATCCCCCTGCCCTGCCCAGGGTTGCCCTGGCAACTGTTGCTGGCCCCCAAAGCGGAAGTGGGCGGGTCCAGGCACCCTTAAGCCCCCTACCATGCCCTGGGTTGCCCTGGCAACTGTTGCTGGCCCCCAAAGCGGAAGTGGGCGGGTCCAGGCCCCCTTAAGCCCCCTGACATGCCCAGGGTTGCCCTGGCAACTGTTGCTGGCCCCCAAAGCGGAAGTGGGCGGGTCCTGGCGCCCTTAAGCCCCCTGCCATGCACAGGGTTGCCCTGGCAACTGTTGCTGGCCCCCAAAGCGGAAGTGGGCGGGTCCAGGTCCCCTTAAGCCCCCTGCCATGCCCAGGGTTGCCCTGGCAACTGTTGCTGGCCCCCAAAGCGGAAGTGGGCGGGTCCAGGTCCCCTTAAGCCCCCTGCCATGCCCAGGGTTGCCCTGGCAACTGTTGCTGGCCCCCAAAGCGGAAGTGGGCGGGTCCAGGCCCCCTTAAACCCCCTGCCATGCCCAGGGTTGCCCTGGCAACTGTTGCTGGCCCCCAAAGCGGAAGTGGGCGGGTCCTGGCGCCCTTAAGCCCCCTGCCATGCACAGGGTTGCCCTGGCAACTGTTGCTGGCCCCCAAAGCGGAAGTGGGCGGGTATTGGCCCCCTTAAGCCCCTTGCCATGCCCAGGTTTGCCCTGGCAACTGTTGCTGGCCCCCAAAGCGGAAGTGGGCGGGTCCAGGTCCCCTTAAGCCCCCTGCCATGCCCAGGGTTGCCCTGGCAACTGTTGCTCGCCCCCAAAGCGGAAGTGGGCGGGTCCAGGTCCCCTTAAGCCCCCTGCCATGCCCAGGGTTGCCCTGGCAACTGTTGCTGGCCCCCAAAGCGGAAGTGGGCGGGTCCAGGCCCCCTTAATCCCCCTGCCATGCCCAGGGTTGCCCTGGCAACTGTTGCTGGCCCCCAAAGCGGAAGTGGGCGGGTCCAGGCACCCTTAAGCCCCCTACCATGCCCAGGGTTGCCCTGGCAACTGTTGCTGGCCCCCAAAGCGGAAGTGGGCGGGTCCAGGCACCCTTAAGCCCCCTACCATGCCCAGGGTTGCCCTGGCAACTGTTGCTGGCCCCCAAAGCGGAAGTGGGCGGGTCCAGGCCCCCTTTAATCCCCCTGCCCTGCCCAGGGTTGCCCTGGCAACTGTTGCTGGCCCCCAAAGCGGAAGTGGGCGGGTCCAGGCCCCCTTAATCCCCCTGCCCTGCCCAGGGTTGCCCTGGCAACTGTTGCTGGCCCCCAAAGCGGAAGTGGGCGGGTCCAGGCCCCCTTAAGCCCCCTGCCATGCCCAGGGTTGCCCTGGCAACTGTTGCTGGCCCCCAAAGCAGAAGTGGGAGGGTCCTGGCGCCCTTAAGCCCCCTGCCATGCACAGGGTTGCCCTGGCAACTGTTGCTGGCCCCCAAAGCGGAAGTGGGCGGGTCCTGGCCCCCTGAAGCCCCTTGCCATGCCCAGGTTTGCCCTGGCAACTGTTGCTGGCCCCCAAAGCGGAAGTGGGCGGGTCCAGGTCCCCTTAAGCCCCCTGCCATGCCCAGGGTTGCCCTGGCAACTGTTGCTGGCCCCCAAAGCGGAAGTGGGCGGGTCCAGGTCCCCTTAAGCCCCCTGCCATGCCCAGGGTTGCCCTGGCAACTGTTGCTGGCCCCCAAAGCGGAAGTGGGCGGGTCCAGGCCCCCTTAATCCCCCTGCCATGCCCAGGGTTGCCCTGGCAACTGTTGCTGGCCCCCAAAGCGGAAGTGGGCGGGTCCAGGCACCCTTAAGCCCCCTACCATGCCCAGGGTTGCCCTGGCAACTGTTGCTGGCCCCCAAAGCGGAAGTGGGCGGGTCCAGGCCCCCTTAATCCCCCTGCCATGCCCAGGGTTGCCCTGGCAACTGTTGCTGGCCCCCAAAGCGGAAGTGGGCGGGTCCAGGCACCCTTAAGCCCCCTACCATGCCCAGGGTTGCCCTGGCAACTGTTGCTGGCCCCCAAAACGGAAGTGGGCGGGTCCAGGCCCCCTTAATCCCCCTGCCATGCCCAGGGTTTCCCTGGCAACTGTTGCTGGCCCCCAAAGCGGAAGTGGGCGGGTCCAGGCACCCTTAAGCCCCCTACCATGCCCAGGGTTGCCCTGGCAACTGTTGCTGGCCCCCAAAGCGGAAGTGGGCGGGTCCTGGCGCCCTTAAGCCCCCTGCCATGCACAGGGTTGCCCTGGCAACTGTTGCTGGCCCCCAAAGCGGAAGCGGGCGGGTCCAGGCCCCCTTAATCCCCCTGCCCTGCCCAGGGTTGCCCTGGCAACTGTTGCTGGCCCCCAAAGCGGAAGTGGGCGGGTCCAGGCACCCTTAAGCCCCCTACCATGCCCTGGGTTGCCCTGGCAACTGTTGCTGGACCCAAAGCGGAAGTGGGCGGGTCCAGGCCCCCTTAAGCCCCCTGCCATGCCCAGGGTTGCCCTGGCAACTGTTGCTGGCCCCCAAATCGGAAGTGGGAGGGTCCTGGCGCCCTTAAGCCCCCTGCCATGCACAGGGTTGCCCTGGCAACTGTTGCTGGCCCCCAAAGCGGAAGTGGGCGGGCCCAGGTCCCCTTAAGCCCCCTGCCATGCCCAGGGTTGACCTGGCAACTGTTGCTGGCCCCAAAAGCGGAAGTGGGCGGGTCCAGGCCCCCTTAATCCCCCTGCCATGCCTCGGGTTGCCCTGGCAACTGTTGCTGGCCCCCAAAGCGGAAGTGGGCGGGTCCAGGCACCCTTAAGCCCCCTACCATGCCCAGGTTTGCCCTGGCAACTGTTGCTGGCCCCCAAAGCGGAAGTGGGCGGGTCCAGGCCCCCTTAATCCCCCTGCCATGCCCAGGGTTGCCCTGGCAACTGTTGCTGGCCCCCAAAGCGGAAGTGGGCGGGTCCAGGCCCCCTTAATCCCCCTGCCATGCACAGGGTTGCCCTGGCAACTGTTGCTGGCCCCCAAAGCGGAAGTGGGCGGGTCCAGGCACCCTCAATCCCCCTGCCATGCCCAGGGTTGCCCTGGCAACTGTTGCTGGCCCCCAAAGCGGAAGTGGGCGGGTCCAGGCACCCTTAAGCCCCCTACCATTCCCAGGTTTGCCCTGGCAACTGTTGCTGGCCCCCAAAGCGGAAGTGGGCGGGTCCAGGCCCCCTTAATCCCCCTGCCATGCCCAGGGTTGCCCTGGCAACTGTTGCTGGCCCCCAAAGCGGAAGTGGGCGGGTCCAGGCCCCCTTAATCCCCCTGCCATGCCCATGGTTGCCCTGGCAACTGTTGCTGGCCCCCAAAGCGGAAGTGGGCGGGTCCAGGCACCCTTAAGCCCCCTACCATGCCCAGGGTTGCCCTGGCAACTGTTGCTGGCCCCCAAAGCGGAAGTGGGCGGGTCCAGGCCCCAATAATCCCCCTGCCATGCCCAGGGTTGCCCTGGCAACTGTTGCTGGCCCCCAAAGCGGAAGTGGGCGGGTCCAGGTCCCCTTAAGCCCCCTGCCATGCCCAGGGTTGCCCTGGCAACTGTTGCTGGCCCAAAAAGCGGAAGTGGGCGGGTCCTGGCCCCCTTAAGCCCCCTGCCATGCCCAAAGTTGCCCTGGCAACTGTTGCTGGCCCCCAAAGCGGAAGTGGGCGGGTCCAGGCACCCTTAAGCCCCCTACCATGCCCAGGGTTGCCCTGTCAACTGTTGCTGGCCCCCAAAGCGGAAGTGGGCGGGTCCAGGCCCCCTTAATCCCCCTGCCCTTCCCAGGGTTGCCCTGGCAACTGTTGCTGGCCCCCAAAGCGGAAGTGGGCGGGTCCAGGCACTCTTAAGCCCCCTACCATGCCCAGTGTTGCCCTGGCAACTGTTGCTGGCCCCCAAAGCGGAAGTGGGCGGGTCCAGGCCCCCTTAATCCCCCTGCCCTGCCCAGGGTTGCCCTGGCAACTGTTGCTGGCCCCCAAAGCGGAAGTGGGCGGGTCCAGGCACTCTTAAGCCCCCTACCATGCCCAGGGTTGCCCTGGCAACTGTTGCTGGCCCCCAAAGCGGAAGTGGGCGGGTCCAGGCCCCCTTAAACCCCCTGCCATGCCCAGGGTTGCCCTGGCAACTGTTGCTGGCCCCCAAAGCGGAAGTGGGCGGGTCCTGGCGCCCTTAAGCCCCCTGCCATGCACAGGGTTGCCCTGGCAACTGTTGCTGGCCCCCAAAGCGGAAGTGGGCGGGTCCTGGCCCCCTTAAGCCCCTTGCCATGCCCAGGTTTGCCCTGGCAACTGTTGCTGGCCCCCAAAGCGGAAGTGGGCGGGTCCAGGTCCCCTTAAGCCCCCTGCCATGCCCAGGGTTGCCCTGGCAACTGTTGCTCGCCCCCAAAGTGGAAGTGGGCGGGTCCAGGTCCCCTTAAGCCCCCTGCCATGCCCAGGGTTGCCCTGGCAACTGTTGCTGGCCCCCAAAGCGGAAGTGGGCGGGTCCAGGCCCCCTTAATCCCCCTGCCTTGCCCAGGGTTGCCCTGGCAACTGTTGCTGGCCCCCAAAGCGGAAGTGGGCGGGTCCAGGCACCCTTAAGCCCCCTACCATGCCCAGGGTTGCCCTGGCAACTGTTGCTGGCCCCCAAAGCGGAAGTGGGAGGGTCCAGGCACCCTTAAGCCCCCTACCATGCCCAGGGTTGCCCTGGCAACTGTTGCTGGCCCCCAAAGCGGAAGTGGGCGGGTCCAGGCCCCCTTAATCCCCCTGCCCTGCCCAGGGTTGCCCTGGCAACTGTTGCTGGCCCCCAAAGCGGAAGTGGGCGGGTCCAGGCACTCTTAAGCCCCCTACCATGCCCAGGGTTGCCCTGGCAACTGTTGCTGGCCCCCAAAGCGGAAGTGGGCGGGTCCAGGCCCCCTTAAGCCCCCTGCCATGCCCAGGGTTGCCCTGGCAACTGTTGCTGGCCCCCAAAGCAGAAGTGGGAGGGTCCTGGCGCCCTTAAGCCCCCTGCCATGCACAGGGTTGCCCTGGCAACTGTTGCTGGCCCCCAAAGCGGAAGTGGGCGGGTCCTGGCCCCCTTAAGCCCCTTGCCATGCCCAGGTTTGCCCTGGCAACTGTTGCTGGCCCCCAAAGCGGAAGTGGGCGGGTCCAGGTCCCCTTAAGCCCCCTGCCATGCCCAGGGTTGCCCTGGCAACTGTTGCTGGCCCCCAAAGCGGAAGTGGGCGGGTCCAGGTCCCCTTAAGCCCCCTGCCATGCCCAGGGTTGCCCTGGCAACTGTTGCTGGCCCCCAAAGCGGAAGTGGGCGGGTCCAGGCCCCCTTAATCCCCCTGCCATGCCCAGGGTTGCCCTGGCAACTGTTGCTGGCCCCCAAAGCGGAAGTGGGCGGGTCCAGGCACCCTTAAGCCCCCTACCATGCCCAGGGTTGCCCTGGCAACTGTTGCTGGCCCCCAAAGCGGAAGTGGGCGGGTCCAGGCCCCCTTAATCCCCCTGCCATGCCCAGGGTTGCCCTGGCAACTGTTGCTGGCCCCCAAAGCGGAAGTGGGCGGGTCCAGGCACCCTTAAGCCCCCTACCATGCCCAGGGCTGCCCTGGCAACTGTTGCTGGCCCCCAAAACGGAAGTGGGCGGGTCCAGGCCCCCTTAATCCCCCTGCCATGCCCAGGGTTGCCCTGGCAACTGTTGCTGGCCCCCAAAGCGAAAGTGGGCGGGTCCAGGCACCCTTAAGCCCCCTACCATGCCCAGGGTTGCCCTGGCAACTGTTGCTGGCCCCCAAAGCGGAAGTGGGCGGGTCCTGGCGCCCTTAAGCCCCCTGCCATGCCCAATGTTGCCCTGGCAACTGTTGCTGGCCCCCAAAGCGGAAGTGGGCGGGTCCAGGCCCCCTTAAGCCCCCTGCCATGCCCAGGGTTCCCTGGCAACTGTTGCTGGCCCCCAAAGCGGAAGTGGGCGGGTCCAGGCGCCCTTAAGCCCCCTGCCATGCCCAAGGTTTTTCCTGGCAACTGTTGCTGGCCCCCAAAGCTGAAGTGGGTGGGTCCAGGCCCCCTTAAGCCCCCTGCCATGCCCAGGGTTGCCCTTGCAACTGTTGCTGGCCCACAAAGCGGAAGTGGGCGGGTCCTGGCCCCCTTAAGCCCTCTGCCATGCCCAGGGTTGCCCTGGCAACTGTTGCTGGCCCCCAAAGCGGAAGTGGGCGGGTCCAGGCCCCCTTAATCCCCCTGCCATGCCCAGGGTTGCCCTGGCAACTGTTGCTGGCCCCCAAAGCGGAAGTGGGCGGGTCCAGGCACCCTTAAGCCCCCTACCATGCCCAGGGTTGCCCTGGCAACTGTTGCTGGCCCCCAAAGCGGAAGTGGGCGGGTCCAGGCCCCCTTAATCCCCCTGCCATGCCCAGGGTTGCCCTGGCAACTGTTGCTGGCCCCCAAAACGGAAGTGGGCGGGTCCAGGCCCCCTTAATCCCCCTGCCATGCCCAGGGTTGCCCTGGCAACTGTTGCTGGCCCCCAAAGCGGAAGTGGGCGGGTCCAGGCACCCTTAAGCCCCCTACCATGCCCAGGGTTGCCCTGGCAACTGTTGCTGGCCCCCAAAGCGGAAGTGGGCGGGTCCAGGCCCCCTTAATCCCCCTGCCCTGCCCAGGGTTGCCCTGGCAACTGTTGCTGGCCCCCAAAGCGGAAGTGGGCGGGTCCAGGCACCCTTAAGCCCCCTACCATGCCCTGGGTTGCCCTGGCAACTGTTGCTGGACCCAAAGCGGAAGTGGGCGGGTCCAGGCCCCCTTAAGCCCCCTGCCATGCCCAGGGTTGCCCTGGCAACTGTTGCTGGCCCCCAAATCGGAAGTGGGCGGGTCCTGGCGCCCTTAAGCCCCCTGCCATGCACAGGGTTGCCCTGGCAACTGTTGCTGGCCCCCAAAGCGGAAGTGGGCGGGTCCAGGTCCCCTTAAGCCCCCTGCCATGCCCAGGGTTGACCTGGCAACTGTTGCTGGCCCCAAAAGCGGAAGTGGGCGGGTCCAGGCCCCCTTAATCCCCCTGCCATGCCTCGGGTTGCCCTGGCAACTGTTGCTGGCCCCCAAAGCGGAAGTGGGCGGGTCCAGGCACCCTTACGCCCCCTACCATGCCCAGGTTTGCCCTGGCAACTGTTGCTGGCCCCCAAAGCGGAAGTGGGCGGGTCCAGGCCCCCTTAATCCCCCTGCCATGCCCAGGGTTGCCCTGGCAACTGTTGCTGGCCCCCAAAGCGGAAGTGGGCGGGTCCAGGCCCCCTTAATCCCCCTGCCATGCCCAGGGTTGCCCTGGCAACTGTTGCTGGCCCCCAAAGCGGAAGTGGGCGGGTCCAGGCCCCCTCAATCCCCCTGCCATGCCCAGGGTTGCCCTGGCAACTGTTGCTGGCCCCCAAAGCGGAAGTGGGCGGGTCCAGGCACCCTTAAGCCCCCTACCATTCCCAGGTTTGCCCTGGCAACTGTTGCTGGCCCCCAAAGCGGAAGTGGGCGGGTCCAGGCCCCCTTAATCCCCCTGCCATGCCCAGGGTTGCCCTGGCAACTGTTGCTGGCCCCCAAAGCGGAAGTGGGCGGGTCCAGGCCCCCTTAATCCCCCTGCCATGCCCATGGTTGCCCTGGCAACTGTTGCTGGCCCCCAAAGCGGAAGTGGGCGGGTCCAGGCACCCTTAAGCCCCCTACCATGCCCAGGGTTGCCCTGGCAACTGTTGCTGGCCCCCAAAGCGGAAGTGGGCGGGTCCAGGCCCCCATAATCCCCCTGCCATGCCCAGGGTTGCCCTGGCAACTGTTGCTGGCCCCCAAAGCGGAAGTGGGCGGGTCCAGGTCCCCTTAAGCCCCCTGCCATGCCGAGGGTTGCCCTGGCAACTGTTGCTGGCCCCCAAAGCGGAAGTGGGCGGGTCCAGGTCCCCTTAAGCCCCCTGCCATGCCCAGGGTTGCCCTGTCAACTGTTGCTGGCCCCCAAAGCGGAAGTGGGCGGGTCCAGGCCCCCTTAATCCCCCTGCCCTGCCCAGGGTTGCCCTGGCAACTGTTGCTGGCCCCCAAAGCGTAAGTGGGCGGGTCCAGGTCCCCTTAAGCCCCCTGCCATGCCGAGGGTTGCCCTGGCAACTGTTGCTGGCCCCCAAAGCGGAAGTGGGCGGGTCCAGGCACCCTTAAGCCCCCTACCATGCCCAGGGTTGCCCTGTCAACTGTTGCTGGCCCCCAAAGCGGAAGTGGGCGGGTCCAGGCCCCCTTAATCCCCCTGCCCTGCCCAGGGTTGCCCTGGCAACTGTTGCTGGCCCCCAAAGCGGAAGTGGGCGGGTCCAGGCACTCTTAAGCCCCCTACCATGCCCAGGGTTGCCCTGGCAACTGTTGCTGGCCCCCAAAGCGGAAGTGGGCGGGTCCAGGCCCCCTTAATCCCCCTGCCCTGCCCAGGGTTGCCCTGGCAACTGTTGCTGGCCCCCAAAGCGGAAGTGGGCGGGTCCAGGCACTCTTAAGCCCCCTACCATGCCCAGGGTTGCCCTGGCAACTGTTGCTGGCCCCCAAAGCGGAAGTGGGCGGGTCCAGGCCCCCTTAAACCCCCTGCCATGCCCAGGGTTGCCCTGGCAACTGTTGCTGGCCCCCAAAGCGGAAGTGGGCGGGTCCTGGCGCCCTTAAGCCCCCTGCCATGCACAGGGTTGCCCTGGCAACTGTTGCTGGCCCCCAAAGCGGAAGTGGGCGGGTCCTGGCCCCCTTAAGCCCCTTGCCATGCCCAGGTTTGCCCTGGCAACTGTTGCTGGCCCCCAAAGCGGAAGTGGGCGGGTCCAGGTCCCCTTAAGCCCCCTGCCATGCCCAGGGTTGCCCTGGCAACTGTTGCTCGCCCCCAAAGCGGAAGTGGGCGGGTCCAGGTCCCCTTAAGCCCCCTGCCATGCCCAGGGTTGCCCTGGCAACTGTTGCTGGCCCCCAAAGCGGAAGTGGGCGGGTCCAGGCCCCCTTAATCCCCCTGCCTTGCCCAGGGTTGCCCTGGCAACTGTTGCTGGCCCCCAAAGCGGAAGTGGGCGGGTCCAGGCACCCTTAAGCCCCCTACCATGCCCAGGGTTGCCCTGGCAACTGTTGCTGGCCCCCAAAGCGGAAGTGGGCGGGTCCAGGCACCCTTAAGCCCCCTACCATGCCCAGGGTTGCCCTGGCAACTGTTGCTGGCCCCCAAAGCGGAAGTGGGCGGGTCCAGGCCCCCTTAATCCCCCTGCCCTGCCCAGGGTTGCCCTGGCAACTGTTGCTGGCCCCCAAAGCGGAAGTGGGCGGGTCCAGGCACTCTTAAGCCCCCTACCATGCCCAGGGTTGCCCTGGCAACTGTTGCTGGCCCCCAAAGCGGAAGTGGGCGGGTCCAGGCCCCCTTAAGCCCCCTGCCATGCCCAGGGTTGCCCTGGCAACTGTTGCTGGCCCCCAAAGCAGAAGTGGGAGGGTCCTGGCGCCCTTAAGCCCCCTGCCATGCACAGGGTTGCCCTGGCAACTGTTGCTGGCCCCCAAAGCGGAAGTGGGCGGGTCCTGGCCCCCTTAAGCCCCTTGCCATGCCCAGGTTTGCCCTGGCAACTGTTGCTGGCCCCCAAAGCGGAAGTGGGCGGGTCCAGGTCCCCTTAAGCCCCCTGCCATGCCCAGGGTTGCCCTGGCAACTGTTGCTGGCCCCCAAAGCGGAAGTGGGCGGGTCCAGGTCCCCTTAAGCCCCCTGCCATGCCCAGGGTTGCCCTGGCAACTGTTGCTGGCCCCCAAAGCGGAAGTGGGCGGGTCCAGGCCCCCTTAATCCCCCTGCCATGCCCAGGGTTGCCCTGGCAACTGTTGCTGGCCCCCAAAGCGGAAGTGGGCGGGTCCAGGCACCCTTAAGCCCCCTACCATGCCCAGGGTTGCCCTGGCAACTGTTGCTGGCCCCCAAAGCGGAAGTGGGCGGGTCCAGGACCCCTTAATCCCCCTGCCATGCCCAGGGTTGCCCTGGCAACTGTTGCTGGCCCCCAAAGCGGAAGTGGGCGGGTCCAGGCACCCTTAAGCCCCCTACCATGCCCAGGGTTGCCCTGGCAACTGTTGCTGGCCCCCAAAACGGAAGTGGGCGGGTCCAGGCCCCCTTAATCCCCCTGCCATGCCCAGGGTTGCCCTGGCAACTGTTGCTGGCCCCCAAAGCGGAAGTGGGCGGGTCCAGGCACCCTTAAGCCCCCTACCATGCCCAGGGTTGCCCTGGCAACTGTTGCTGGCCCCCAAAGCGGAAGTGGGCGGGTCCTGGCGCCCTTAAGCCCCCTGCCATGCTCAATGTTGCCCTGGCAACTGTTGCTGGCCCCCAAAGCGGAAGTGGGCGGGTCCAGGCCCCCTTAAGCCCCCTGCCATGCCCAGGGTTGTCCTGGCAACTGTTGCTGGCCCCCAAAGCTGAAGTGGGTGGGTCCAGGCCCCCTTAAGCCCCCTGCCATGCCCAGGGTTGCCCTTGCAACTGTTGCTGGCCCCCAAAGCGGAAGTGGGCGGGTCCTGGCCCCCTTAAGCCCTCTGCCATGCCCAGGGTTGCCCTGGCAACTGTTGCTGGCCCCCAAAGCGGAAGTGGGCGGGTCCAGGCCCCCTTAATCCCCCTGCCATGCCCAGGGTTGCCCTGGCAACTGTTGCTGGCCCCCAAAGCGGAAGTGGGCGGGTCCAGGCACCCTTAAGCCCCCTACCATGCCCAGGGTTGCCCTGGCAACTGTTGCTGGCCCCCAAAGCGGAAGTGGGCGGGTCCAGGCCCCCTTAATCCCCCTGCCATGCCCAGGGTTGCCCTGGCAACTGTTGCTGGCCCCCAAAACGGAAGTGGGCGGGTCCAGGCCCCCTTAATCCCCCTGCCATGCCCAGGGTTGCCCTGGCAACTGTTGCTGGCCCCCAAAGCGGAAGTGGGCGGGTCCAGGCACCCTTAAGCCCCCTACCATGCCCAGGGTTGCCCTGGCAACTGTTGCTGGCCCCCAAAGCGGAAGTGGGCGGGTCCAGGCCCCCTTAATCCCCCTGCCCTGCTCAGGGTTGCCCTGGCAACTGTTGCTGGCCCCCAAAGCGGAAGTGGGCGGGTCCAGGCACCCTTAAGCCCCCTACCATGCCCTGGGTTGCCCTGGCAACTGTTGCTGGACCCAAAGCGGAAGTGGGCGGGTCCAGGCCCCCTTAAGCCCCCTGCCATGCCCAGGGTTGCCCTGGCAACTGTTGCTGGCCCCCAAATCGGAAGTGGGCGGGTCCTGGCGCCCTTAAGCCCCCTGCCATGCACAGGGTTGCCCTGGCAACTGTTGCTGGCCCCCAAAGCGGAAGTGGGCGGGTCCAGGTCCCCTTAAGCCCCCTGCCATGCCCAGGGTTGACCTGGCAACTGTTGCTGGCCCCCAAAGCGGAAGTGGGCGGGTCCAGGCCCCCTTAATCCCCCTGCCATGCCTCGGGTTGCCCTGGCAACTGTTGCTGGCCCCCAAAGCGGAAGTGGGCGGGTCCAGGCACCCTTAAGCCCCCTACCATGCCCAGGTTTGCCCTGGCAACTGTTGCTGGCCCCCAAAGCGGAAGTGGGCGGGTCCAGGCCCCCTTAATCCCCCTGCCATGCCCAGGGTTGCCCTGGCAACTGTTGCTGGCCCCCAAAGCGGAAGTGGGCGGGTCCAGGCCCCCTTAATCCCCCTGCCATGCCCAGGGTTGCCCTGGCAACTGTTGCTGGCCCCCAAAGCGGAAGTGGGCGGGTCCAGGCACCCTCAAGCCCCCTGCCATGCCCAGGGTTGCCCTGGCAACTGTTGCTGGCCCCCAAAGCGGAAGTGGGCGGGTCCAGGCACCCTTAAGCCCCCTACCATTCCCAGGTTTGCCCTGGCAACTGTTGCTGGCCCCCAAAGCGGAAGTGGGCGGGTCCAGGCCCCCTTAATCCCCCTGCCATGCCCAGGGTTGCCCTGGCAACTGTTGCTGGCCCCCAAAGCGGAAGTGGGCGGGTCCAGGCCCCCTTAAGCCCCCTGCCATGCCCATGGTTGCCCTGGCAACTGTTGCTGGCCCCCAAAGCGGAAGTGGGCGGGTCCAGGCACCCTTAAGCCCCCTACCATGCCCAGGGTTGCCCTGGCAACTGTTGCTGGCCCCCAAAGCGGAAGTGGGCGGGTCCAGGCCCCCATAATCCCCCTGCCATGCCCAGGGTTGCCCTGGCAACTGTTGCTGGCCCCCAAAGCGGAAGTGGGCGGGTCCAGGTCCCCTTAAGCCCCCTGCCATGCCCAGGGTTGCCCTGGCAACTGTTGCTGGCCCCCAAAGCGGAAGTGGGCGGGTCCTGGCCCCCTTAAGCCCCCTGCCATGCCCAAAGTTGCCCTGGGAACTGTTGCTGGCCCCCAAAGCGGAAGTGGGCGGGTCCAGGCACCCTTAAGCCCCCTACCATGCCCAGGGTTGCCCTGTCAACTGTTGCTGGCCCCCAAAGCGGAAGTGGGCGGGTCCAGGCCCCCTTAATCCCCCTGCCCTGCCCAGGGTTGCCCTGGCAACTGTTGCTGGCCCCCAAAGCGGAAGTGGGCGGGTCCAGGCACTCTTAAGCCCCCTACCATGCCCAGGGTTGCCCTGGCAACTGTTGCTGGCCCCCAAAGCGGAAGTGGGCGGGTCCAGGCCCCCTTAAACCCCCTGCCATGCCCAGGGTTGCCCTGGCAACTGTTGCTGGCCCCCAAAGCGGAAGTGGGCGGGTCCTGGCGCCCTTAAGCCCCCTGCCATGCACAGGGTTGCCCTGGCAACTGTTGCTGGTCCCCAAAGCGGAAGTGGGCGGGTCCTGGCCCCCTTAAGCCCCTTGCCATGCCC
This sequence comes from Crinia signifera, assembly GCF_055691185.1. Lineage (NCBI taxonomy): Eukaryota > Metazoa > Chordata > Amphibia > Anura > Myobatrachidae > Crinia > Crinia signifera. Next base: position 2,775 of record NW_028142532.1, on the reverse strand, counting down.
AGGTTTGCCCTGGCAACTGTTGCTGGCCCCCAAAGCGGAAGTGGGCGGGTCCAGGTCCCCTTAAGCCCCCTGCCATGCCCAGGGTTGCCCTGGCAACTGTTGCTGGCCCCCAAAGCGGAAGTGGGCGGGTCCAGGTCCCCTTAAGCCCCCTGCCATGCCCAGGGTTGCCCTGGCAACTGTTGCTGGCCCCCAAAGCGGAAGTGGGCGGGTCCAGGCCCCCTTAATCCCCCTGCCATGCCCAGGGTTGCCCTGGCAACTGTTGCTGGCCCCCAAAGCGGAAGTGGGCGGGTCCAGGCACCCTTAAGCCCCCTACCATGCCCAGGGTTGCCCTGGCAACTGTTGCTGGCCCCCAAAGCGGAAGTGGGCGGGTCCAGGCACCCTTAAGCCCCCTACCATGCCCAGGGTTGCCCTGGCAACTGTTGCTGGCCCCCAAAGCGGAAGTGGGCGGGTCCAGGCCCCCTTAATCCCCCTGCCCTGCCCAGGGTTGCCCTGGCAACTGTTGCTGGCCCCCAAAGCGGAAGTGGGCGGGTCCAGGCACTCTTAAGCCCCCTGCCATGCCCAGGGTTGCCCTGGCAACTGTTGCTGGCCCCCAAAGCGGAAGTGGGCGGGTCCAGGCCCCCTTAAGCCCCCTGCCATGCCCAGGGTTGCCCTGGCAACTGTTGCTGGCCCCCAAAGCGGAAGTGGGCGGGTCCTGGCGCCCTTAAGCCCCCTGCCATGCACAGGGTTGCCCTGGCAACTGTTGCTGGCCCCCAAAGCAGAAGTGGGCGGGTCCTGGCCCCCTTAAGCCCCTTGCCATGCCCAGGTTTGCCCTGGCAACTGTTGCTGGCCCCCAAAGCGGAAGTGGGCGGGTCCAGGTCCCCTTAAGCCCCCTGCCATGCCCAGGGTTGCCCTGGCAACTGTTGCTGGCCCCCAAAGCGGAAGTGGGCGGGTCCAGGTCCCCTTAAGCCCCCTGCCATGCCCAGGGTTGCCCTGGCAACTGTTGCTGGCCCCCAAAGCGGAAGTGGGCGGGTCCAGGCCCCCTTAAGCCCCCTGCCATGCCCAGCGTTGCCCTGGCAACTGTTGCTGGCCCCCAAAGCGGAAGTGGGCGGGTCCAGGCACCCTTAAGCCCCCTACCATGCCCAGGGTTGCCCTGGCAACTGTTGCTGGCCCCCAAAGCGGAAGTGGGCGGGTCCAGGCCCCCTTAATCCCCCTGCCATGCCCAGGGTTGCCCTGGCAACTGTTGCTGGCCCCCAAAGCGGAAGTGGGCGGGTCCAGGCACCCTTAAGCCCCCTACAATGCCTAGGGTTGCCCTGGCAACTGTTGCTGGCCCCCAAAACGGAAGTGGGCGGGTCCAGGCCCCCTTAATCCCCCTGCCATGCCCAGGGTTGCCCTGGCAACTGTTGCTGGCCCCCAAATCGGAAGTGGGCGGGTCCAGGCACCCTTAAGCCCCCTACCATGCCCATGGTTGCTCTGGCAACTGTTGCTGGCCCCCAAAGCGGAAGTGGGCGGGTCCTGGCGCCCTTAAGCCCCCTGCCATGCCCAATGTTGCCCTGGCAACTGTTGCTGGCCCCCAAAGCGGAAGTGGGCGGGTCCAGGCCCCCTTAAGCCCCCTGCCATGCCCAGGGTTCCCTGGCAACTGTTGCTGGCCCCCAAAGCGGAAGTGGGCGGGTCCAGGCGCCCTTAAGCCCCCTGCCATGCCCAGGGTTGCCTGGCAACTGTTGCTAGCCCCCAAAGCGGAAGTGGGTGGGTCCAGGCCCCCTTAAGCCCCCTGCCATGCCCAGGGTTGCCCTTGCAACTGTTGCTGGCCCCCAAAGCGGAAGTGGGCGGGTCCAGGCCCCCTTAATCCCCCTGCCATGCCCAGGGTTGCCCTGGCAACTGTTGCTGGCCCCCAAAACGGAAGTGGGTGGGTCCAGGCCCCCTTAATCCCCCTGCCATGCCCAGGGTTGCCCTGGCAACTGTTGCTGGCCCCCAAAGCGGAAGTGGGCGGGTCCAGGCACCCTTAAGCCCCCTACCATGCCCAGGGTTGCCCTGGCAACTGTTGCTGGCTCCCAAAGCGGAAGTGGGCGGGTCCAGGCCCCCTTAATCCCCCTGCCCTGCCCAGGGATGCCCTGGCAACTGTTGCTGGCCCCCAAAGCGGAAGTGGGCGGGTCCAGGCACCCTTAAGCCCCCTACCATGCCCTGGGTTGCCCTGGCAACTGTTGCTGGACCCAAAGCGGAAGTGGGCGGGTCCTGGCGCCCTTAAGCCCCCTGCCATGCCCAATGTTGCCCTGGCAACTGTTGCTGGCCCCCAAAGCGGAAGTGGGCGGGTCCTGGCCCCCTTAAGCCCTCTGCCATGCCCAGGGTTGCCCTGGCAACTGTAGCTGGCCCCCAAAGCGGAAGTGGGCGGGTCCAGGCCCCCTTAATCCCCCTGCCATGCCCAGGGTTGCCCTGGCAACTGTTGCTGGCCCCCAAAGCGGAAGTGGGCGGGTCCAGGCACCCTTAAGCCCCCTACCATGCCCAGGGTTGCCCTGGCAACTGTTGCTGGCCCCCAAAGCGGAAGTGGGCGGGTCCAGGCCCCCTTAATCCCCCTGCCATGCCCAGGGTTGCCCTGGCAACTGTTGCTGGCCCCCAAAACGGAAGTGGGCGGGTCCAGGCCCCCTTAATCCCCCTGCCATGCCCAGGGTTGCCCTGGCAACTGTTGCTGGCCCCCAAAGCGGAAGTGGGCGGGTCCAGGCACCCTTAAGCCCCCTACCATGCCCAGGGTTGCCCTGGCAACTGTTGCTGGCCCCCAAAGCGGAAGTGGGCGGGTCCAGGCCC
>NW_028142531.1:0-53840 GCF_055691185.1 Crinia signifera | reverse complement strand
TGGGTGTGTATGAGGAAACATCAGGTAGCAGGAGATGTATATGGAGGATGGTAATGACAGCAATGATTATGCTGTGTCTACCCACCTATCTTTTAAAGGTATTGCGCTTCACCCACCCAATTATCTATCTACAAACCCCCAAATGTATACCACAAACATATTATCAGTAATTAATGTTCACATTAATTACCTGACTTGGGTCTCTTGTTGCTGCCATCTTTGTTCGTTGACTTGAGGACGATTCTGCAGTCCAGGTCCCGGTCACCCTGCAGTAGTCGCATATTAAGACTTCTTCATCGGTTTCAAGGAGACCACTCACCTAATAAAAAAAGGAAAGGGGCATGATAATATGTTCTCGGTATACACTGACAATTATGTATTGTGCTGGGTTATGCTAATGATTTGCCATCTATCTACCTACCCACATATCTATCTAATGATTTACCATCTATCGATATACCTACCCGCCCACCCACCCATCTATCTATCTATCTATCTTTTGATTTAACATCTGTGTGCCCTATAGGAGGACCAAGCTGGTGGTAGCCTCGTGACTCACAAAGAATCATCCTTCAGCACTCAGGAGAGGGAAAACCCCCTGTGGGGGAAACCTCTGGGGACCCGTGGCTGATGGACTGCCCGTCCCTCTGGGCATTAGGAGGCTATGCAGAGTTATATTAGCAAATATAATGAAATACTGCATGTGCATGGAAGGATGACATATACCTTCATATGAATTCGAAATATACAAATATACCCTATTAGCTATCATTGGCTGATGTCATTAATAAAGCTCCTGTCCACATCTCCTGATATTACCCAAATCATATTCCTCACAAAGCTGCGAAATTGGCTGAAGAGGCTGGCCGTCCCCATTTGAGAAGCTTAGTCTATTTTTGCTAGAACCCGTATAGATCTTCAACATGCACCAAGGATTTTTTTAGGGTAGCTCCAAGTCTGCAGGCACATCCAAATTAGGAACTTGGTCTGTGACAAGATATTTATCTCCCACAGGGATCTCTCCCCAGGAAGGCTGGGTGTGTATGAGGAAACATCAGGTAGCAGGAGATGTATATGGAGGATGGTAATGACAGCAATGATTATGCTGTGTCTACCCACCTATCTTTTAAAGGTATTGCGCTTCACCCACCCAATTATCTATCTACAAACCCCCAAATGTATACCACAAACATATTATCAGTAATTAATGTTCACATTAATTACCTGACTTGGGTCTCTTGTTGCTGCCATCTTTGTTCGTTGACTTGAGGACGATTCTGCAGTCCAGGTCCCGGTCACCCTGCAGTAGTCGCATATTAAGACTTCTTCATCGGTTTCAAGGAGACCACTCACCTAATAAAAAAAGGAAAGGGGCATGATAATATGTTCTCGGTATACACTGACAATTATGTATTGTGCTGGGTTATGCTAATGATTTGCCATCTATCTACCTACCCACATATCTATCTAATGATTTACCATCTATCGATATACCTACCCACCCACCCATCTATCTATCTATCTATCTATCTTTTGATTTAACATCTGTGTGCCCTATAGGAGGACCAAGCTGGTGGTAGCCTCGTGACTCACAAAGAATCATCCTTCAGCACTCAGGAGAGGGAAAACCCCCTGTGGGGGAAACCTCTGGGGACCCGTGGCTGATGGACTGCCCGTCCCTCTGGGCATTAGGAGGCTATGCAGAGTTATATTAACAAATATAATGAAATACTGCATGTGCATGGAAGGATGACATATACCTTCATATGAATTCGAAATATACAAATATACCCTATTAGCTATCATTGGCTGATGTCATTAATAAAGCTCCTGTCCACATCTCCTGATATTACCCAAATCATATTCCTCACAAAGCTGCGAAATTGGCTGAAGAGGCTGGCCGTCCCCATTTGAGAAGCTTAGTCTATTTTTGCTAGAACCCCTATAGATCTTCAACATGCACCAAGGATTTTTTTAGGGAAGCTCCAAGTCTGCAGGCACATCCAAATTAGGAACTTGGTCTGTGACAAGATATTTATCTCCCACAGGGATCTCTCCCCAGGAAGGCTGGGTGTGTATGAGGAAACATCAGGTAGCAGGAGATGTATATGGAGGATGGTAATGACAGCAATGATTATGCTGTGTCTACCCACCTATCTTTTAAAGGTATTGCGCTTCACCCACCCAATTATCTATCTACAAACCCCCAAATGTATACCACAAACATATTATCAGTAATTAATGTTCACATTAATTACCTGACTTGGGTCTCTTGTTGCTGCCATCTTTGTTCGTTGACTTGAGGACGATTCTGCAGTCCAGGTCCCGGTCACCCTGCAGTAGTCGCATATTAAGACTTCTTCATCGGTTTCAAGGAGACCACTCACCTAATAAAAAAAGGAAAGGGGCATGATAATATGTTCTCGGTATACACTGACAATTATGTATTGTGCTGGGTTATGCTAATGATTTGCCATCTATCTACCTACCCACATATCTATCTAATGATTTACCATCTATCGATATACCTACCCGCCCACCCACCCATCTATCTATCTATCTATCTATCTTTTGATTTAACATCTGTGTGCCCTATAGTAGGACCAAGCTGGTGGTAGCCTCGTGACTCACAAAGAATCATCCTTCAGCACTCAGGAGAGGGAAAACCCCCTGTGGGGGAAACCTCTGGGGACCCGTGGCTGATGGACTGCCCGTCCCTCTGGGCATTAGGAGGCTATGCAGAGTTATATTAACAAATATAATGAAATACTGCATGTGCATGGAAGGATGACATATACCTTCATATGAATTCGAAATATACAAATATACCCTATTAGCTATCATTGGCTGATGTCATTAATAAAGCTCCTGTCCACATCTCCTGATATTACCCAAATCATATTCCTCACAAAGCTGCGAAATTGGCTGAAGAGGCTGGCCGTCCCCATTTGAGAAGCTTAGTCTATTTTTGCTAGAACCCGTATAGATCTTCAACATGCACCAAGGATTTTTTTAGGGTAGCTCCAAGTCTGCAGGCACATCCAAATTAGGAACTTGGTCTGTGACAAGATATTTATCTCCCACAGGGATCTCTCCCCAGGAAGGCTGGGTGTGTATGAGGAAACATCAGGTAGCAGGAGATGTATATGGAGGATGGTAATGACAGCAATGATTATGCTGTGTCTACCCACCTATCTTTTAAAGGTATTGCGCTTCACCCACCCAATTATCTATCTACAAACCCCCAAATGTATACCACAAACATATTATCAGTAATTAATGTTCACATTAATTACCTGACTTGGGTCTCTTGTTGCTGCCATCTTTGTTCGTTGACTTGAGGACGATTCTGCAGTCCAGGTCCCGGTCACCCTGCAGTAGTCGCATATTAAGACTTCTTCATCGGTTTCAAGGAGACCACTCACCTAATAAAAAAAGGAAAGGGGCATGATAATATGTTCTCGGTATACACTGACAATTATGTATTGTGCTGGGTTATGCTAATGATTTGCCATCTATCTACCTACCCACATATCTATCTAATGATTTACCATCTATCGATATACCTACCCGCCCACCCACCCATCTATCTATCTATCTATCTTTTGATTTAACATCTGTGTGCCCTATAGGAGGACCAAGCTGGTGGTAGCCTCGTGACTCACAAAGAATCATCCTTCAGCACTCAGGAGAGGGAAAACCCCCTGTGGGGGAAACCTCTGGGGACCCGTGGCTGATGGACTGCCCGTCCCTCTGGGCATTAGGAGGCTATGCAGAGTTATATTAGCAAATATAATGAAATACTGCATGTGCATGGAAGGATGACATATACCTTCATATGAATTCGAAATATACAAATATACCCTATTAGCTATCATTGGCTGATGTCATTAATAAAGCTCCTGTCCACATCTCCTGATATTACCCAAATCATATTCCTCACAAAGCTGCGAAATTGGCTGAAGAGGCTGGCCGTCCCCATTTGAGAAGCTTAGTCTATTTTTGCTAGAACCCGTATAGATCTTCAACATGCACCAAGGATTTTTTTAGGGTAGCTCCAAGTCTGCAGGCACATCCAAATTAGGAACTTGGTCTGTGACAAGATATTTATCTCCCACAGGGATCTCTCCCCAGGAAGGCTGGGTGTGTATGAGGAAACATCAGGTAGCAGGAGATGTATATGGAGGATGGTAATGACAGCAATGATTATGCTGTGTCTACCCACCTATCTTTTAAAGGTATTGCGCTTCACCCACCCAATTATCTATCTACAAACCCCCAAATGTATACCACAAACATATTATCAGTAATTAATGTTCACATTAATTACCTGACTTGGGTCTCTTGTTGCTGCCATCTTTGTTCGTTGACTTGAGGACGATTCTGCAGTCCAGGTCCCGGTCACCCTGCAGTAGTCGCATATTAAGACTTCTTCATCGGTTTCAAGGAGACCACTCACCTAATAAAAAAAGGAAAGGGGCATGATAATATGTTCTCGGTATACACTGACAATTATGTATTGTGCTGGGTTATGCTAATGATTTGCCATCTATCTACCTACCCACATATCTATCTAATGATTTACCATCTATCGATATACCTACCCGCCCACCCACCCATCTATCTATCTTTTGATTTAACATCTGTGTGCCCTATAGGAGGACCAAGCTGGTGGTAGCCTCGTGACTCACAAAGAATCATCCTTCAGCACTCAGGAGAGGGAAAACCCCCTGTGGGGGAAACCTCTGGGGACCCGTGGCTGATGGACTGCCCGTCCCTCTGGGCATTAGGAGGCTATGCAGAGTTATATTAACAAATATAATGAAATACTGCATGTGCATGGAAGGATGACATATACCTTCATATGAATTCGAAATATACAAATATACCCTATTAGCTATCATTGGCTGATGTCATTAATAAAGCTCCTGTCCACATCTCCTGATATTACCCAAATCATATTCCTCACAAAGCTGCGAAATTGGCTGAAGAGGCTGGCCGTCCCCATTTGAGAAGCTTAGTCTATTTTTGCTAGAACCCGTATAGATCTTCAACATGCACCAAGGATTTTTTTAGGGTAGCTCCAAGTCTGCAGGCACATCCAAATTAGGAACTTGGTCTGTGACAAGATATTTATCTCCCACAGGGATCTCTCCCCAGGAAGGCTGGGTGTGTATGAGGAAACATCAGGTAGCAGGAGATGTATATGGAGGATGGTAATGACAGCAATGATTATGCTGTGTCTACCCACCTATCTTTTAAAGGTATTGCGCTTCACCCACCCAATTATCTATCTACAAACCCCCAAATGTATACCACAAACATATTATCAGTAATTAATGTTCACATTAATTACCTGACTTGGGTCTCTTGTTGCTGCCATCTTTGTTCGTTGACTTGAGGACGATTCTGCAGTCCAGGTCCCGGTCACCCTGCAGTAGTCGCATATTAAGACTTCTTCATCGGTTTCAAGGAGACCACTCACCTAATAAAAAAAGGAAAGGGGCATGATAATATGTTCTCGGTATACACTGACAATTATGTATTGTGCTGGGTTATGCTAATGATTTGCCATCTATCTACCTACCCACATATCTATCTAATGATTTACCATCTATCGATATACCTACCCGCCCACCCACCCATCTATCTATCTATCTATCTATCTTTTGATTTAACATCTGTGTGCCCTATAGGAGGACCAAGCTGGTGGTAGCCTCGTGACTCACAAAGAATCATCCTTCAGCACTCAGGAGAGGGAAAACCCCCTGTGGGGGAAACCTCTGGGGACCCGTGGCTGATGGACTGCCCGTCCCTCTGGGCATTAGGAGGCTATGCAGAGTTATATTAACAAATATAATGAAATACTGCATGTGCATGGAAGGATGACATATACCTTCATATGAATTCGAAATATACAAATATACCCTATTAGCTATCATTGGCTGATGTCATTAATAAAGCTCCTGTCCACATCTCCTGATATTACCCAAATCATATTCCTCACAAAGCTGCGAAATTGGCTGAAGAGGCTGGCCGTCCCCATTTGAGAAGCTTAGTCTATTTTTGCTAGAACCCCTATAGATCTTCAACATGCACCAAGGATTTTTTTAGGGTAGCTCCAAGTCTGCAGGCACATCCAAATTAGGAACTTGGTCTGTGACAAGATATTTATCTCCCACAGGGATCTCTCCCCAGGAAGGCTGGGTGTGTATGAGGAAACATCAGGTAGCAGGAGATGTATATGGAGGATGGTAATGACAGCAATGATTATGCTGTGTCTACCCACCTATCTTTTAAAGGTATTGCGCTTCACCCACCCAATTATCTATCTACAAACCCCCAAATGTATACCACAAACATATTATCAGTAATTAATGTTCACATTAATTACCTGACTTGGGTCTCTTGTTGCTGCCATCTTTGTTCGTTGACTTGAGGACGATTCTGCAGTCCAGGTCCCGGTCACCCTGCAGTAGTCGCATATTAAGACTTCTTCATCGGTTTCAAGGAGACCACTCACCTAATAAAAAAAGGAAAGGGGCATGATAATATGTTCTCGGTATACACTGACAATTATGTATTGTGCTGGGTTATGCTAATGATTTGCCATCTATCTACCTACCCACATATCTATCTAATGATTTACCATCTATCGATATACCTACCCGCCCACCCACCCATCTATCTATCTATCTATCTATCTATCTATCTATCTATCTTTTGATTTAACATCTGTGTGCCCTATAGGAGGACCAAGCTGGTGGTAGCCTCGTGACTCACAAAGAATCATCCTTCAGCACTCAGGAGAGGGAAAACCCCCTGTGGGGGAAACCTCTGGGGACCCGTGGCTGATGGACTGCCCGTCCCTCTGGGCATTAGGAGGCTATGCAGAGTTATATTAACAAATATAATGAAATACTGCATGTGCATGGAAGGATGACATATACCTTCATATGAATTCGAAATATACAAATATACCCTATTAGCTATCATTGGCTGATGTCATTAATAAAGCTCCTGTCCACATCTCCTGATATTACCCAAATCATATTCCTCACAAAGCTGCGAAATTGGCTGAAGAGGCTGGCCGTCCCCATTTGAGAAGCTTAGTCTATTTTTGCTAGAACCCCTATAGATCTTCAACATGCACCAAGGATTTTTTTAGGGTAGCTCCAAGTCTGCAGGCACATCCAAATTAGGAACTTGGTCTGTGACAAGATATTTATCTCCCACAGGGATCTCTCCCCAGGAAGGCTGGGTGTGTATGAGGAAACATCAGGTAGCAGGAGATGTATATGGAGGATGGTAATGACAGCAATGATTATGCTGTGTCTACCCACCTATCTTTTAAAGGTATTGCGCTTCACCCACCCAATTATCTATCTACAAACCCCCAAATGTATACCACAAACATATTATCAGTAATTAATGTTCACATTAATTACCTGACTTGGGTCTCTTGTTGCTGCCATCTTTGTTCGTTGACTTGAGGACGATTCTGCAGTCCAGGTCCCGGTCACCCTGCAGTAGTCGCATATTAAGACTTCTTCATCGGTTTCAAGGAGACCACTCACCTAATAAAAAAAGGAAAGGGGCATGATAATATGTTCTCGGTATACACTGACAATTATGTATTGTGCTGGGTTATGCTAATGATTTGCCATCTATCTACCTACCCACATATCTATCTAATGATTTACCATCTATCGATATACCTACCCGCCCACCCACCCATCTATCTATCTATCTATCTATCTTTTGATTTAACATCTGTGTGCCCTATAGGAGGACCAAGCTGGTGGTAGCCTCGTGACTCACAAAGAATCATCCTTCAGCACTCAGGAGAGGGAAAACCCCCTGTGGGGGAAACCTCTGGGGACCCGTGGCTGATGGACTGCCCGTCCCTCTGGGCATTAGGAGGCTATGCAGAGTTATATTAACAAATATAATGAAATACTGCATGTGCATGGAAGGATGACATATACCTTCATATGAATTCGAAATATACAAATATACCCTATTAGCTATCATTGGCTGATGTCATTAATAAAGCTCCTGTCCACATCTCCTGATATTACCCAAATCATATTCCTCACAAAGCTGCGAAATTGGCTGAAGAGGCTGGCCGTCCCCATTTGAGAAGCTTAGTCTATTTTTGCTAGAACCCCTATAGATCTTCAACATGCACCAAGGATTTTTTTAGGGTAGCTCCAAGTCTGCAGGCACATCCAAATTAGGAACTTGGTCTGTGACAAGATATTTATCTCCCACAGGGATCTCTCCCCAGGAAGGCTGGGTGTGTATGAGGAAACATCAGGTAGCAGGAGATGTATATGGAGGATGGTAATGACAGCAATGATTATGCTGTGTCTACCCACCTATCTTTTAAAGGTATTGCGCTTCACCCACCCAATTATCTATCTACAAACCCCCAAATGTATACCACAAACATATTATCAGTAATTAATGTTCACATTAATTACCTGACTTGGGTCTCTTGTTGCTGCCATCTTTGTTCGTTGACTTGAGGACGATTCTGCAGTCCAGGTCCCGGTCACCCTGCAGTAGTCGCATATTAAGACTTCTTCATCGGTTTCAAGGAGACCACTCACCTAATAAAAAAAGGAAAGGGGCATGATAATATGTTCTCGGTATACACTGACAATTATGTATTGTGCTGGGTTATGCTAATGATTTGCCATCTATCTACCTACCCACATATCTATCTAATGATTTACCATCTATCGATATACCTACCCGCCCACCCACCCATCTATCTATCTATCTATCTTTTGATTTAACATCTGTGTGCCCTATAGGAGGACCAAGCTGGTGGTAGCCTCGTGACTCACAAAGAATCATCCTTCAGCACTCAGGAGAGGGAAAACCCCCTGTGGGGGAAACCTCTGGGGACCCGTGGCTGATGGACTGCCCGTCCCTCTGGGCATTAGGAGGCTATGCAGAGTTATATTAACAAATATAATGAAATACTGCATGTGCATGGAAGGATGACATATACCTTCATATGAATTCGAAATATACAAATATACCCTATTAGCTATCATTGGCTGATGTCATTAATAAAGCTCCTGTCCACATCTCCTGATATTACCCAAATCATATTCCTCACAAAGCTGCGAAATTGGCTGAAGAGGCTGGCCGTCCCCATTTGAGAAGCTTAGTCTATTTTTGCTAGAACCCGTATAGATCTTCAACATGCACCAAGGATTTTTTTAGGGTAGCTCCAAGTCTGCAGGCACATCCAAATTAGGAACTTGGTCTGTGACAAGATATTTATCTCCCACAGGGATCTCTCCCCAGGAAGGCTGGGTGTGTATGAGGAAACATCAGGTAGCAGGAGATGTATATGGAGGATGGTAATGACAGCAATGATTATGCTGTGTCTACCCACCTATCTTTTAAAGGTATTGCGCTTCACCCACCCAATTATCTATCTACAAACCCCCAAATGTATACCACAAACATATTATCAGTAATTAATGTTCACATTAATTACCTGACTTGGGTCTCTTGTTGCTGCCATCTTTGTTCGTTGACTTGAGGACGATTCTGCAGTCCAGGTCCCGGTCACCCTGCAGTAGTCGCATATTAAGACTTCTTCATCGGTTTCAAGGAGACCACTCACCTAATAAAAAAAGGAAAGGGGCATGATAATATGTTCTCGGTATACACTGACAATTATGTATTGTGCTGGGTTATGCTAATGATTTGCCATCTATCTACCTACCCACATATCTATCTAATGATTTACCATCTATCGATATACCTACCCGCCCACCCACCCATCTATCTATCTTTTGATTTAACATCTGTGTGCCCTATAGGAGGACCAAGCTGGTGGTAGCCTCGTGACTCACAAAGAATCATCCTTCAGCACTCAGGAGAGGGAAAACCCCCTGTGGGGGAAACCTCTGGGGACCCGTGGCTGATGGACTGCCCGTCCCTCTGGGCATTAGGAGGCTATGCAGAGTTATATTAACAAATATAATGAAATACTGCATGTGCATGGAAGGATGACATATACCTTCATATGAATTCGAAATATACAAATATACCCTATTAGCTATCATTGGCTGATGTCATTAATAAAGCTCCTGTCCACATCTCCTGATATTACCCAAATCATATTCCTCACAAAGCTGCGAAATTGGCTGAAGAGGCTGGCCGTCCCCATTTGAGAAGCTTAGTCTATTTTTGCTAGAACCCGTATAGATCTTCAACATGCACCAAGGATTTTTTTAGGGTAGCTCCAAGTCTGCAGGCACATCCAAATTAGGAACTTGGTCTGTGACAAGATATTTATCTCCCACAGGGATCTCTCCCCAGGAAGGCTGGGTGTGTATGAGGAAACATCAGGTAGCAGGAGATGTATATGGAGGATGGTAATGACAGCAATGATTATGCTGTGTCTACCCACCTATCTTTTAAAGGTATTGCGCTTCACCCACCCAATTATCTATCTACAAACCCCCAAATGTATACCACAAACATATTATCAGTAATTAATGTTCACATTAATTACCTGACTTGGGTCTCTTGTTGCTGCCATCTTTGTTCGTTGACTTGAGGACGATTCTGCAGTCCAGGTCCCGGTCACCCTGCAGTAGTCGCATATTAAGACTTCTTCATCGGTTTCAAGGAGACCACTCACCTAATAAAAAAAGGAAAGGGGCATGATAATATGTTCTCGGTATACACTGACAATTATGTATTGTGCTGGGTTATGCTAATGATTTGCCATCTATCTACCTACCCACATATCTATCTAATGATTTACCATCTATCGATATACCTACCCGCCCACCCACCCATCTATCTATCTATCTATCTATCTTTTGATTTAACATCTGTGTGCCCTATAGGAGGACCAAGCTGGTGGTAGCCTCGTGACTCACAAAGAATCATCCTTCAGCACTCAGGAGAGGGAAAACCCCCTGTGGGGGAAACCTCTGGGGACCCGTGGCTGATGGACTGCCCGTCCCTCTGGGCATTAGGAGGCTATGCAGAGTTATATTAACAAATATAATGAAATACTGCATGTGCATGGAAGGATGACATATACCTTCATATGAATTCGAAATATACAAATATACCCTATTAGCTATCATTGGCTGATGTCATTAATAAAGCTCCTGTCCACATCTCCTGATATTACCCAAATCATATTCCTCACAAAGCTGCGAAATTGGCTGAAGAGGCTGGCCGTCCCCATTTGAGAAGCTTAGTCTATTTTTGCTAGAACCCGTATAGATCTTCAACATGCACCAAGGATTTTTTTAGGGTAGCTCCAAGTCTGCAGGCACATCCAAATTAGGAACTTGGTCTGTGACAAGATATTTATCTCCCACAGGGATCTCTCCCCAGGAAGGCTGGGTGTGTATGAGGAAACATCAGGTAGCAGGAGATGTATATGGAGGATGGTAATGACAGCAATGATTATGCTGTGTCTACCCACCTATCTTTTAAAGGTATTGCGCTTCACCCACCCAATTATCTATCTACAAACCCCCAAATGTATACCACAAACATATTATCAGTAATTAATGTTCACATTAATTACCTGACTTGGGTCTCTTGTTGCTGCCATCTTTGTTCGTTGACTTGAGGACGATTCTGCAGTCCAGGTCCCGGTCACCCTGCAGTAGTCGCATATTAAGACTTCTTCATCGGTTTCAAGGAGACCACTCACCTAATAAAAAAAGGAAAGGGGCATGATAATATGTTCTCGGTATACACTGACAATTATGTATTGTGCTGGGTTATGCTAATGATTTGCCATCTATCTACCTACCCACATATCTATCTAATGATTTACCATCTATCGATATACCTACCCGCCCACCCACCCATCTATCTATCTATCTATCTATCTATCTATCTTTTGATTTAACATCTGTGTGCCCTATAGGAGGACCAAGCTGGTGGTAGCCTCGTGACTCACAAAGAATCATCCTTCAGCACTCAGGAGAGGGAAAACCCCCTGTGGGGGAAACCTCTGGGGACCCGTGGCTGATGGACTGCCCGTCCCTCTGGGCATTAGGAGGCTATGCAGAGTTATATTAACAAATATAATGAAATACTGCATGTGCATGGAAGGATGACATATACCTTCATATGAATTCGAAATATACAAATATACCCTATTAGCTATCATTGGCTGATGTCATTAATAAAGCTCCTGTCCACATCTCCTGATATTACCCAAATCATATTCCTCACAAAGCTGCGAAATTGGCTGAAGAGGCTGGCCGTCCCCATTTGAGAAGCTTAGTCTATTTTTGCTAGAACCCCTATAGATCTTCAACATGCACCAAGGATTTTTTTAGGGTAGCTCCAAGTCTGCAGGCACATCCAAATTAGGAACTTGGTCTGTGACAAGATATTTATCTCCCACAGGGATCTCTCCCCAGGAAGGCTGGGTGTGTATGAGGAAACATCAGGTAGCAGGAGATGTATATGGAGGATGGTAATGACAGCAATGATTATGCTGTGTCTACCCACCTATCTTTTAAAGGTATTGCGCTTCACCCACCCAATTATCTATCTACAAACCCCCAAATGTATACCACAAACATATTATCAGTAATTAATGTTCACATTAATTACCTGACTTGGGTCTCTTGTTGCTGCCATCTTTGTTCGTTGACTTGAGGACGATTCTGCAGTCCAGGTCCCGGTCACCCTGCAGTAGTCGCATATTAAGACTTCTTCATCGGTTTCAAGGAGACCACTCACCTAATAAAAAAAGGAAAGGGGCATGATAATATGTTCTCGGTATACACTGACAATTATGTATTGTGCTGGGTTATGCTAATGATTTGCCATCTATCTACCTACCCACATATCTATCTAATGATTTACCATCTATCGATATACCTACCCGCCCACCCACCCATCTATCTATCTATCTATCTATCTTTTGATTTAACATCTGTGTGCCCTATAGGAGGACCAAGCTGGTGGTAGCCTCGTGACTCACAAAGAATCATCCTTCAGCACTCAGGAGAGGGAAAACCCCCTGTGGGGGAAACCTCTGGGGACCCGTGGCTGATGGACTGCCCGTCCCTCTGGGCATTAGGAGGCTATGCAGAGTTATATTAACAAATATAATGAAATACTGCATGTGCATGGAAGGATGACATATACCTTCATATGAATTCGAAATATACAAATATACCCTATTAGCTATCATTGGCTGATGTCATTAATAAAGCTCCTGTCCACATCTCCTGATATTACCCAAATCATATTCCTCACAAAGCTGCGAAATTGGCTGAAGAGGCTGGCCGTCCCCATTTGAGAAGCTTAGTCTATTTTTGCTAGAACCCCTATAGATCTTCAACATGCACCAAGGATTTTTTTAGGGTAGCTCCAAGTCTGCAGGCACATCCAAATTAGGAACTTGGTCTGTGACAAGATATTTATCTCCCACAGGGATCTCTCCCCAGGAAGGCTGGGTGTGTATGAGGAAACATCAGGTAGCAGGAGATGTATATGGAGGATGGTAATGACAGCAATGATTATGCTGTGTCTACCCACCTATCTTTTAAAGGTATTGCGCTTCACCCACCCAATTATCTATCTACAAACCCCCAAATGTATACCACAAACATATTATCAGTAATTAATGTTCACATTAATTACCTGACTTGGGTCTCTTGTTGCTGCCATCTTTGTTCGTTGACTTGAGGACGATTCTGCAGTCCAGGTCCCGGTCACCCTGCAGTAGTCGCATATTAAGACTTCTTCATCGGTTTCAAGGAGACCACTCACCTAATAAAAAAAGGAAAGGGGCATGATAATATGTTCTCGGTATACACTGACAATTATGTATTGTGCTGGGTTATGCTAATGATTTGCCATCTATCTACCTACCCACATATCTATCTAATGATTTACCATCTATCGATATACCTACCCGCCCACCCACCCATCTATCTATCTATCTATCTATCTTTTGATTTAACATCTGTGTGCCCTATAGGAGGACCAAGCTGGTGGTAGCCTCGTGACTCACAAAGAATCATCCTTCAGCACTCAGGAGAGGGAAAACCCCCTGTGGGGGAAACCTCTGGGGACCCGTGGCTGATGGACTGCCCGTCCCTCTGGGCATTAGGAGGCTATGCAGAGTTATATTAACAAATATAATGAAATACTGCATGTGCATGGAAGGATGACATATACCTTCATATGAATTCGAAATATACAAATATACCCTATTAGCTATCATTGGCTGATGTCATTAATAAAGCTCCTGTCCACATCTCCTGATATTACCCAAATCATATTCCTCACAAAGCTGCGAAATTGGCTGAAGAGGCTGGCCGTCCCCATTTGAGAAGCTTAGTCTATTTTTGCTAGAACCCCTATAGATCTTCAACATGCACCAAGGATTTTTTTAGGGTAGCTCCAAGTCTGCAGGCACATCCAAATTAGGAACTTGGTCTGTGACAAGATATTTATCTCCCACAGGGATCTCTCCCCAGGAAGGCTGGGTGTGTATGAGGAAACATCAGGTAGCAGGAGATGTATATGGAGGATGGTAATGACAGCAATGATTATGCTGTGTCTACCCACCTATCTTTTAAAGGTATTGCGCTTCACCCACCCAATTATCTATCTACAAACCCCCAAATGTATACCACAAACATATTATCAGTAATTAATGTTCACATTAATTACCTGACTTGGGTCTCTTGTTGCTGCCATCTTTGTTCGTTGACTTGAGGACGATTCTGCAGTCCAGGTCCCGGTCACCCTGCAGTAGTCGCATATTAAGACTTCTTCATCGGTTTCAAGGAGACCACTCACCTAATAAAAAAAGGAAAGGGGCATGATAATATGTTCTCGGTATACACTGACAATTATGTATTGTGCTGGGTTATGCTAATGATTTGCCATCTATCTACCTACCCACATATCTATCTAATGATTTACCATCTATCGATATACCTACCCGCCCACCCACCCATCTATCTATCTATCTATCTTTTGATTTAACATCTGTGTGCCCTATAGGAGGACCAAGCTGGTGGTAGCCTCGTGACTCACAAAGAATCATCCTTCAGCACTCAGGAGAGGGAAAACCCCCTGTGGGGGAAACCTCTGGGGACCCGTGGCTGATGGACTGCCCGTCCCTCTGGGCATTAGGAGGCTATGCAGAGTTATATTAACAAATATAATGAAATACTGCATGTGCATGGAAGGATGACATATACCTTCATATGAATTCGAAATATACAAATATACCCTATTAGCTATCATTGGCTGATGTCATTAATAAAGCTCCTGTCCACATCTCCTGATATTACCCAAATCATATTCCTCACAAAGCTGCGAAATTGGCTGAAGAGGCTGGCCGTCCCCATTTGAGAAGCTTAGTCTATTTTTGCTAGAACCCGTATAGATCTTCAACATGCACCAAGGATTTTTTTAGGGTAGCTCCAAGTCTGCAGGCACATCCAAATTAGGAACTTGGTCTGTGACAAGATATTTATCTCCCACAGGGATCTCTCCCCAGGAAGGCTGGGTGTGTATGAGGAAACATCAGGTAGCAGGAGATGTATATGGAGGATGGTAATGACAGCAATGATTATGCTGTGTCTACCCACCTATCTTTTAAAGGTATTGCGCTTCACCCACCCAATTATCTATCTACAAACCCCCAAATGTATACCACAAACATATTATCAGTAATTAATGTTCACATTAATTACCTGACTTGGGTCTCTTGTTGCTGCCATCTTTGTTCGTTGACTTGAGGACGATTCTGCAGTCCAGGTCCCGGTCACCCTGCAGTAGTCGCATATTAAGACTTCTTCATCGGTTTCAAGGAGACCACTCACCTAATAAAAAAAGGAAAGGGGCATGATAATATGTTCTCGGTATACACTGACAATTATGTATTGTGCTGGGTTATGCTAATGATTTGCCATCTATCTACCTACCCACATATCTATCTAATGATTTACCATCTATCGATATACCTAAGATCTATCTATCTATCTATCTATCTTTTGATTTAACATCTGTGTGCCCTATAGGAGGACCAAGCTGGTGGTAGCCTCGTGACTCACAAAGAATCATCCTTCAGCACTCAGGAGAGGGAAAACCCCCTGTGGGGGAAACCTCTGGGGACCCGTGGCTGATGGACTGCCCGTCCCTCTGGGCATTAGGAGGCTATGCAGAGTTATATTAACAAATATAATGAAATACTGCATGTGCATGGAAGGATGACATATACCTTCATATGAATTCGAAATATACAAATATACCCTATTAGCTATCATTGGCTGATGTCATTAATAAAGCTCCTGTCCACATCTCCTGATATTACCCAAATCATATTCCTCACAAAGCTGCGAAATTGGCTGAAGAGGCTGGCCGTCCCCATTTGAGAAGCTTAGTCTATTTTTGCTAGAACCCGTATAGATCTTCAACATGCACCAAGGATTTTTTTAGGGTAGCTCCAAGTCTGCAGGCACATCCAAATTAGGAACTTGGTCTGTGACAAGATATTTATCTCCCACAGGGATCTCTCCCCAGGAAGGCTGGGTGTGTATGAGGAAACATCAGGTAGCAGGAGATGTATATGGAGGATGGTAATGACAGCAATGATTATGCTGTGTCTACCCACCTATCTTTTAAAGGTATTGCGCTTCACCCACCCAATTATCTATCTACAAACCCCCAAATGTATACCACAAACATATTATCAGTAATTAATGTTCACATTAATTACCTGACTTGGGTCTCTTGTTGCTGCCATCTTTGTTCGTTGACTTGAGGACGATTCTGCAGTCCAGGTCCCGGTCACCCTGCAGTAGTCGCATATTAAGACTTCTTCATCGGTTTCAAGGAGACCACTCACCTAATAAAAAAAGGAAAGGGGCATGATAATATGTTCTCGGTATACACTGACAATTATGTATTGTGCTGGGTTATGCTAATGATTTGCCATCTATCTACCTACCCACATATCTATCTAATGATTTACCATCTATCGATATACCTACCCGCCCACCCACCCATCTATCTATCTATCTATCTTTTGATTTAACATCTGTGTGCCCTATAGGAGGACCAAGCTGGTGGTAGCCTCGTGACTCACAAAGAATCATCCTTCAGCACTCAGGAGAGGGAAAACCCCCTGTGGGGGAAACCTCTGGGGACCCGTGGCTGATGGACTGCCCGTCCCTCTGGGCATTAGGAGGCTATGCAGAGTTATATTAGCAAATATAATGAAATACTGCATGTGCATGGAAGGATGACATATACCTTCATATGAATTCGAAATATACAAATATACCCTATTAGCTATCATTGGCTGATGTCATTAATAAAGCTCCTGTCCACATCTCCTGATATTACCCAAATCATATTCCTCACAAAGCTGCGAAATTGGCTGAAGAGGCTGGCCGTCCCCATTTGAGAAGCTTAGTCTATTTTTGCTAGAACCCGTATAGATCTTCAACATGCACCAAGGATTTTTTTAGGGTAGCTCCAAGTCTGCAGGCACATCCAAATTAGGAACTTGGTCTGTGACAAGATATTTATCTCCCACAGGGATCTCTCCCCAGGAAGGCTGGGTGTGTATGAGGAAACATCAGGTAGCAGGAGATGTATATGGAGGATGGTAATGACAGCAATGATTATGCTGTGTCTACCCACCTATCTTTTAAAGGTATTGCGCTTCACCCACCCAATTATCTATCTACAAACCCCCAAATGTATACCACAAACATATTATCAGTAATTAATGTTCACATTAATTACCTGACTTGGGTCTCTTGTTGCTGCCATCTTTGTTCGTTGACTTGAGGACGATTCTGCAGTCCAGGTCCCGGTCACCCTGCAGTAGTCGCATATTAAGACTTCTTCATCGGTTTCAAGGAGACCACTCACCTAATAAAAAAAGGAAAGGGGCATGATAATATGTTCTCGGTATACACTGACAATTATGTATTGTGCTGGGTTATGCTAATGATTTGCCATCTATCTACCTACCCACATATCTATCTAATGATTTACCATCTATCGATATACCTACCCACCCACCCATCTATCTATCTATCTATCTATCTTTTGATTTAACATCTGTGTGCCCTATAGGAGGACCAAGCTGGTGGTAGCCTCGTGACTCACAAAGAATCATCCTTCAGCACTCAGGAGAGGGAAAACCCCCTGTGGGGGAAACCTCTGGGGACCCGTGGCTGATGGACTGCCCGTCCCTCTGGGCATTAGGAGGCTATGCAGAGTTATATTAACAAATATAATGAAATACTGCATGTGCATGGAAGGATGACATATACCTTCATATGAATTCGAAATATACAAATATACCCTATTAGCTATCATTGGCTGATGTCATTAATAAAGCTCCTGTCCACATCTCCTGATATTACCCAAATCATATTCCTCACAAAGCTGCGAAATTGGCTGAAGAGGCTGGCCGTCCCCATTTGAGAAGCTTAGTCTATTTTTGCTAGAACCCCTATAGATCTTCAACATGCACCAAGGATTTTTTTAGGGAAGCTCCAAGTCTGCAGGCACATCCAAATTAGGAACTTGGTCTGTGACAAGATATTTATCTCCCACAGGGATCTCTCCCCAGGAAGGCTGGGTGTGTATGAGGAAACATCAGGTAGCAGGAGATGTATATGGAGGATGGTAATGACAGCAATGATTATGCTGTGTCTACCCACCTATCTTTTAAAGGTATTGCGCTTCACCCACCCAATTATCTATCTACAAACCCCCAAATGTATACCACAAACATATTATCAGTAATTAATGTTCACATTAATTACCTGACTTGGGTCTCTTGTTGCTGCCATCTTTGTTCGTTGACTTGAGGACGATTCTGCAGTCCAGGTCCCGGTCACCCTGCAGTAGTCGCATATTAAGACTTCTTCATCGGTTTCAAGGAGACCACTCACCTAATAAAAAAAGGAAAGGGGCATGATAATATGTTCTCGGTATACACTGACAATTATGTATTGTGCTGGGTTATGCTAATGATTTGCCATCTATCTACCTACCCACATATCTATCTAATGATTTACCATCTATCGATATACCTACCCGCCCACCCACCCATCTATCTATCTATCTATCTATCTTTTGATTTAACATCTGTGTGCCCTATAGTAGGACCAAGCTGGTGGTAGCCTCGTGACTCACAAAGAATCATCCTTCAGCACTCAGGAGAGGGAAAACCCCCTGTGGGGGAAACCTCTGGGGACCCGTGGCTGATGGACTGCCCGTCCCTCTGGGCATTAGGAGGCTATGCAGAGTTATATTAACAAATATAATGAAATACTGCATGTGCATGGAAGGATGACATATACCTTCATATGAATTCGAAATATACAAATATACCCTATTAGCTATCATTGGCTGATGTCATTAATAAAGCTCCTGTCCACATCTCCTGATATTACCCAAATCATATTCCTCACAAAGCTGCGAAATTGGCTGAAGAGGCTGGCCGTCCCCATTTGAGAAGCTTAGTCTATTTTTGCTAGAACCCCTATAGATCTTCAACATGCACCAAGGATTTTTTTAGGGTAGCTCCAAGTCTGCAGGCACATCCAAATTAGGAACTTGGTCTGTGACAAGATATTTATCTCCCACAGGGATCTCTCCCCAGGAAGGCTGGGTGTGTATGAGGAAACATCAGGTAGCAGGAGATGTATATGGAGGATGGTAATGACAGCAATGATTATGCTGTGTCTACCCACCTATCTTTTAAAGGTATTGCGCTTCACCCACCCAATTATCTATCTACAAACCCCCAAATGTATACCACAAACATATTATCAGTAATTAATGTTCACATTAATTACCTGACTTGGGTCTCTTGTTGCTGCCATCTTTGTTCGTTGACTTGAGGACGATTCTGCAGTCCAGGTCCCGGTCACCCTGCAGTAGTCGCATATTAAGACTTCTTCATCGGTTTCAAGGAGACCACTCACCTAATAAAAAAAGGAAAGGGGCATGATAATATGTTCTCGGTATACACTGACAATTATGTATTGTGCTGGGTTATGCTAATGATTTGCCATCTATCTACCTACCCACATATCTATCTAATGATTTACCATCTATCGATATACCTACCCGCCCACCCACCCATCTATCTATCTATCTATCTATCTTTTGATTTAACATCTGTGTGCCCTATAGGAGGACCAAGCTGGTGGTAGCCTCGTGACTCACAAAGAATCATCCTTCAGCACTCAGGAGAGGGAAAACCCCCTGTGGGGGAAACCTCTGGGGACCCGTGGCTGATGGACTGCCCGTCCCTCTGGGCATTAGGAGGCTATGCAGAGTTATATTAACAAATATAATGAAATACTGCATGTGCATGGAAGGATGACATATACCTTCATATGAATTCGAAATATACAAATATACCCTATTAGCTATCATTGGCTGATGTCATTAATAAAGCTCCTGTCCACATCTCCTGATATTACCCAAATCATATTCCTCACAAAGCTGCGAAATTGGCTGAAGAGGCTGGCCGTCCCCATTTGAGAAGCTTAGTCTATTTTTGCTAGAACCCCTATAGATCTTCAACATGCACCAAGGATTTTTTTAGGGTAGCTCCAAGTCTGCAGGCACATCCAAATTAGGAACTTGGTCTGTGACAAGATATTTATCTCCCACAGGGATCTCTCCCCAGGAAGGCTGGGTGTGTATGAGGAAACATCAGGTAGCAGGAGATGTATATGGAGGATGGTAATGACAGCAATGATTATGCTGTGTCTACCCACCTATCTTTTAAAGGTATTGCGCTTCACCCACCCAATTATCTATCTACAAACCCCCAAATGTATACCACAAACATATTATCAGTAATTAATGTTCACATTAATTACCTGACTTGGGTCTCTTGTTGCTGCCATCTTTGTTCGTTGACTTGAGGACGATTCTGCAGTCCAGGTCCCGGTCACCCTGCAGTAGTCGCATATTAACTTCTTCATCGGTTTCAAGGAGACCACTCACCTAATAAAAAAAGGAAAGGGGCATGATAATATGTTCTCGGTATACACTGACAATTATGTATTGTGCTGGGTTATGCTAATGATTTGCCATCTATCTACCTACCCACATATCTATCTAATGATTTACCATCTATCGATATACCTACCCGCCCACCCACCCATCTATCTATCTATCTATCTTTTGATTTAACATCTGTGTGCCCTATAGGAGGACCAAGCTGGTGGTAGCCTCGTGACTCACAAAGAATCATCCTTCAGCACTCAGGAGAGGGAAAACCCCCTGTGGGGGAAACCTCTGGGGACCCGTGGCTGATGGACTGCCCGTCCCTCTGGGCATTAGGAGGCTATGCAGAGTTATATTAACAAATATAATGAAATACTGCATGTGCATGGAAGGATGACATATACCTTCATATGAATTCGAAATATACAAATATACCCTATTAGCTATCATTGGCTGATGTCATTAATAAAGCTCCTGTCCACATCTCCTGATATTACCCAAATCATATTCCTCACAAAGCTGCGAAATTGGCTGAAGAGGCTGGCCGTCCCCATTTGAGAAGCTTAGTCTATTTTTGCTAGAACCCGTATAGATCTTCAACATGCACCAAGGATTTTTTTAGGGTAGCTCCAAGTCTGCAGGCACATCCAAATTAGGAACTTGGTCTGTGACAAGATATTTATCTCCCACAGGGATCTCTCCCCAGGAAGGCTGGGTGTGTATGAGGAAACATCAGGTAGCAGGAGATGTATATGGAGGATGGTAATGACAGCAATGATTATGCTGTGTCTACCCACCTATCTTTTAAAGGTATTGCGCTTCACCCACCCAATTATCTATCTACAAACCCCCAAATGTATACCACAAACATATTATCAGTAATTAATGTTCACATTAATTACCTGACTTGGGTCTCTTGTTGCTGCCATCTTTGTTCGTTGACTTGAGGACGATTCTGCAGTCCAGGTCCCGGTCACCCTGCAGTAGTCGCATATTAAGACTTCTTCATCGGTTTCAAGGAGACCACTCACCTAATAAAAAAAGGAAAGGGGCATGATAATATGTTCTCGGTATACACTGACAATTATGTATTGTGCTGGGTTATGCTAATGATTTGCCATCTATCTACCTACCCACATATCTATCTAATGATTTACCATCTATCGATATACCTACCCGCCCACCCACCCATCTATCTATCTTTTGATTTAACATCTGTGTGCCCTATAGGAGGACCAAGCTGGTGGTAGCCTCGTGACTCACAAAGAATCATCCTTCAGCACTCAGGAGAGGGAAAACCCCCTGTGGGGGAAACCTCTGGGGACCCGTGGCTGATGGACTGCCCGTCCCTCTGGGCATTAGGAGGCTATGCAGAGTTATATTAACAAATATAATGAAATACTGCATGTGCATGGAAGGATGACATATACCTTCATATGAATTCGAAATATACAAATATACCCTATTAGCTATCATTGGCTGATGTCATTAATAAAGCTCCTGTCCACATCTCCTGATATTACCCAAATCATATTCCTCACAAAGCTGCGAAATTGGCTGAAGAGGCTGGCCGTCCCCATTTGAGAAGCTTAGTCTATTTTTGCTAGAACCCCTATAGATCTTCAACATGCACCAAGGATTTTTTTAGGGAAGCTCCAAGTCTGCAGGCACATCCAAATTAGGAACTTGGTCTGTGACAAGATATTTATCTCCCACAGGGATCTCTCCCCAGGAAGGCTGGGTGTGTATGAGGAAACATCAGGTAGCAGGAGATGTATATGGAGGATGGTAATGACAGCAATGATTATGCTGTGTCTACCCACCTATCTTTTAAAGGTATTGCGCTTCACCCACCCAATTATCTATCTACAAACCCCCAAATGTATACCACAAACATATTATCAGTAATTAATGTTCACATTAATTACCTGACTTGGGTCTCTTGTTGCTGCCATCTTTGTTCGTTGACTTGAGGACGATTCTGCAGTCCAGGTCCCGGTCACCCTGCAGTAGTCGCATATTAAGACTTCTTCATCGGTTTCAAGGAGACCACTCACCTAATAAAAAAAGGAAAGGGGCATGATAATATGTTCTCGGTATACACTGACAATTATGTATTGTGCTGGGTTATGCTAATGATTTGCCATCTATCTACCTACCCACATATCTATCTAATGATTTACCATCTATCGATATACCTACCCGCCCACCCACCCATCTATCTATCTATCTATCTATCTTTTGATTTAACATCTGTGTGCCCTATAGTAGGACCAAGCTGGTGGTAGCCTCGTGACTCACAAAGAATCATCCTTCAGCACTCAGGAGAGGGAAAACCCCCTGTGGGGGAAACCTCTGGGGACCCGTGGCTGATGGACTGCCCGTCCCTCTGGGCATTAGGAGGCTATGCAGAGTTATATTAACAAATATAATGAAATACTGCATGTGCATGGAAGGATGACATATACCTTCATATGAATTCGAAATATACAAATATACCCTATTAGCTATCATTGGCTGATGTCATTAATAAAGCTCCTGTCCACATCTCCTGATATTACCCAAATCATATTCCTCACAAAGCTGCGAAATTGGCTGAAGAGGCTGGCCGTCCCCATTTGAGAAGCTTAGTCTATTTTTGCTAGAACCCGTATAGATCTTCAACATGCACCAAGGATTTTTTTAGGGTAGCTCCAAGTCTGCAGGCACATCCAAATTAGGAACTTGGTCTGTGACAAGATATTTATCTCCCACAGGGATCTCTCCCCAGGAAGGCTGGGTGTGTATGAGGAAACATCAGGTAGCAGGAGATGTATATGGAGGATGGTAATGACAGCAATGATTATGCTGTGTCTACCCACCTATCTTTTAAAGGTATTGCGCTTCACCCACCCAATTATCTATCTACAAACCCCCAAATGTATACCACAAACATATTATCAGTAATTAATGTTCACATTAATTACCTGACTTGGGTCTCTTGTTGCTGCCATCTTTGTTCGTTGACTTGAGGACGATTCTGCAGTCCAGGTCCCGGTCACCCTGCAGTAGTCGCATATTAAGACTTCTTCATCGGTTTCAAGGAGACCACTCACCTAATAAAAAAAGGAAAGGGGCATGATAATATGTTCTCGGTATACACTGACAATTATGTATTGTGCTGGGTTATGCTAATGATTTGCCATCTATCTACCTACCCACATATCTATCTAATGATTTACCATCTATCGATATACCTACCCGCCCACCCACCCATCTATCTATCTATCTATCTTTTGATTTAACATCTGTGTGCCCTATAGGAGGACCAAGCTGGTGGTAGCCTCGTGACTCACAAAGAATCATCCTTCAGCACTCAGGAGAGGGAAAACCCCCTGTGGGGGAAACCTCTGGGGACCCGTGGCTGATGGACTGCCCGTCCCTCTGGGCATTAGGAGGCTATGCAGAGTTATATTAACAAATATAATGAAATACTGCATGTGCATGGAAGGATGACATATACCTTCATATGAATTCGAAATATACAAATATACCCTATTAGCTATCATTGGCTGATGTCATTAATAAAGCTCCTGTCCACATCTCCTGATATTACCCAAATCATATTCCTCACAAAGCTGCGAAATTGGCTGAAGAGGCTGGCCGTCCCCATTTGAGAAGCTTAGTCTATTTTTGCTAGAACCCCTATAGATCTTCAACATGCACCAAGGATTTTTTTAGGGTAGCTCCAAGTCTGCAGGCACATCCAAATTAGGAACTTGGTCTGTGACAAGATATTTATCTCCCACAGGGATCTCTCCCCAGGAAGGCTGGGTGTGTATGAGGAAACATCAGGTAGCAGGAGATGTATATGGAGGATGGTAATGACAGCAATGATTATGCTGTGTCTACCCACCTATCTTTTAAAGGTATTGCGCTTCACCCACCCAATTATCTATCTACAAACCCCCAAATGTATACCACAAACATATTATCAGTAATTAATGTTCACATTAATTACCTGACTTGGGTCTCTTGTTGCTGCCATCTTTGTTCGTTGACTTGAGGACGATTCTGCAGTCCAGGTCCCGGTCACCCTGCAGTAGTCGCATATTAAGACTTCTTCATCGGTTTCAAGGAGACCACTCACCTAATAAAAAAAGGAAAGGGGCATGATAATATGTTCTCGGTATACACTGACAATTATGTATTGTGCTGGGTTATGCTAATGATTTGCCATCTATCTACCTACCCACATATCTATCTAATGATTTACCATCTATCGATATACCTACCCGCCCACCCACCCATCTATCTATCTATCTATCTTTTGATTTAACATCTGTGTGCCCTATAGGAGGACCAAGCTGGTGGTAGCCTCGTGACTCACAAAGAATCATCCTTCAGCACTCAGGAGAGGGAAAACCCCCTGTGGGGGAAACCTCTGGGGACCCGTGGCTGATGGACTGCCCGTCCCTCTGGGCATTAGGAGGCTATGCAGAGTTATATTAACAAATATAATGAAATACTGCATGTGCATGGAAGGATGACATATACCTTCATATGAATTCGAAATATACAAATATACCCTATTAGCTATCATTGGCTGATGTCATTAATAAAGCTCCTGTCCACATCTCCTGATATTACCCAAATCATATTCCTCACAAAGCTGCGAAATTGGCTGAAGAGGCTGGCCGTCCCCATTTGAGAAGCTTAGTCTATTTTTGCTAGAACCCGTATAGATCTTCAACATGCACCAAGGATTTTTTTAGGGTAGCTCCAAGTCTGCAGGCACATCCAAATTAGGAACTTGGTCTGTGACAAGATATTTATCTCCCACAGGGATCTCTCCCCAGGAAGGCTGGGTGTGTATGAGGAAACATCAGGTAGCAGGAGATGTATATGGAGGATGGTAATGACAGCAATGATTATGCTGTGTCTACCCACCTATCTTTTAAAGGTATTGCGCTTCACCCACCCAATTATCTATCTACAAACCCCCAAATGTATACCACAAACATATTATCAGTAATTAATGTTCACATTAATTACCTGACTTGGGTCTCTTGTTGCTGCCATCTTTGTTCGTTGACTTGAGGACGATTCTGCAGTCCAGGTCCCGGTCACCCTGCAGTAGTCGCATATTAAGACTTCTTCATCGGTTTCAAGGAGACCACTCACCTAATAAAAAAAGGAAAGGGGCATGATAATATGTTCTCGGTATACACTGACAATTATGTATTGTGCTGGGTTATGCTAATGATTTGCCATCTATCTACCTACCCACATATCTATCTAATGATTTACCATCTATCGATATACCTACCCGCCCACCCACCCATCTATCTATCTTTTGATTTAACATCTGTGTGCCCTATAGGAGGACCAAGCTGGTGGTAGCCTCGTGACTCACAAAGAATCATCCTTCAGCACTCAGGAGAGGGAAAACCCCCTGTGGGGGAAACCTCTGGGGACCCGTGGCTGATGGACTGCCCGTCCCTCTGGGCATTAGGAGGCTATGCAGAGTTATATTAACAAATATAATGAAATACTGCATGTGCATGGAAGGATGACATATACCTTCATATGAATTCGAAATATACAAATATACCCTATTAGCTATCATTGGCTGATGTCATTAATAAAGCTCCTGTCCACATCTCCTGATATTACCCAAATCATATTCCTCACAAAGCTGCGAAATTGGCTGAAGAGGCTGGCCGTCCCCATTTGAGAAGCTTAGTCTATTTTTGCTAGAACCCCTATAGATCTTCAACATGCACCAAGGATTTTTTTAGGGAAGCTCCAAGTCTGCAGGCACATCCAAATTAGGAACTTGGTCTGTGACAAGATATTTATCTCCCACAGGGATCTCTCCCCAGGAAGGCTGGGTGTGTATGAGGAAACATCAGGTAGCAGGAGATGTATATGGAGGATGGTAATGACAGCAATGATTATGCTGTGTCTACCCACCTATCTTTTAAAGGTATTGCGCTTCACCCACCCAATTATCTATCTACAAACCCCCAAATGTATACCACAAACATATTATCAGTAATTAATGTTCACATTAATTACCTGACTTGGGTCTCTTGTTGCTGCCATCTTTGTTCGTTGACTTGAGGACGATTCTGCAGTCCAGGTCCCGGTCACCCTGCAGTAGTCGCATATTAAGACTTCTTCATCGGTTTCAAGGAGACCACTCACCTAATAAAAAAAGGAAAGGGGCATGATAATATGTTCTCGGTATACACTGACAATTATGTATTGTGCTGGGTTATGCTAATGATTTGCCATCTATCTACCTACCCACATATCTATCTAATGATTTACCATCTATCGATATACCTACCCGCCCACCCACCCATCTATCTATCTATCTATCTATCTTTTGATTTAACATCTGTGTGCCCTATAGTAGGACCAAGCTGGTGGTAGCCTCGTGACTCACAAAGAATCATCCTTCAGCACTCAGGAGAGGGAAAACCCCCTGTGGGGGAAACCTCTGGGGACCCGTGGCTGATGGACTGCCCGTCCCTCTGGGCATTAGGAGGCTATGCAGAGTTATATTAACAAATATAATGAAATACTGCATGTGCATGGAAGGATGACATATACCTTCATATGAATTCGAAATATACAAATATACCCTATTAGCTATCATTGGCTGATGTCATTAATAAAGCTCCTGTCCACATCTCCTGATATTACCCAAATCATATTCCTCACAAAGCTGCGAAATTGGCTGAAGAGGCTGGCCGTCCCCATTTGAGAAGCTTAGTCTATTTTTGCTAGAACCCGTATAGATCTTCAACATGCACCAAGGATTTTTTTAGGGTAGCTCCAAGTCTGCAGGCACATCCAAATTAGGAACTTGGTCTGTGACAAGATATTTATCTCCCACAGGGATCTCTCCCCAGGAAGGCTGGGTGTGTATGAGGAAACATCAGGTAGCAGGAGATGTATATGGAGGATGGTAATGACAGCAATGATTATGCTGTGTCTACCCACCTATCTTTTAAAGGTATTGCGCTTCACCCACCCAATTATCTATCTACAAACCCCCAAATGTATACCACAAACATATTATCAGTAATTAATGTTCACATTAATTACCTGACTTGGGTCTCTTGTTGCTGCCATCTTTGTTCGTTGACTTGAGGACGATTCTGCAGTCCAGGTCCCGGTCACCCTGCAGTAGTCGCATATTAAGACTTCTTCATCGGTTTCAAGGAGACCACTCACCTAATAAAAAAAGGAAAGGGGCATGATAATATGTTCTCGGTATACACTGACAATTATGTATTGTGCTGGGTTATGCTAATGATTTGCCATCTATCTACCTACCCACATATCTATCTAATGATTTACCATCTATCGATATACCTACCCGCCCACCCACCCATCTATCTATCTATCTATCTTTTGATTTAACATCTGTGTGCCCTATAGGAGGACCAAGCTGGTGGTAGCCTCGTGACTCACAAAGAATCATCCTTCAGCACTCAGGAGAGGGAAAACCCCCTGTGGGGGAAACCTCTGGGGACCCGTGGCTGATGGACTGCCCGTCCCTCTGGGCATTAGGAGGCTATGCAGAGTTATATTAACAAATATAATGAAATACTGCATGTGCATGGAAGGATGACATATACCTTCATATGAATTCGAAATATACAAATATACCCTATTAGCTATCATTGGCTGATGTCATTAATAAAGCTCCTGTCCACATCTCCTGATATTACCCAAATCATATTCCTCACAAAGCTGCGAAATTGGCTGAAGAGGCTGGCCGTCCCCATTTGAGAAGCTTAGTCTATTTTTGCTAGAACCCCTATAGATCTTCAACATGCACCAAGGATTTTTTTAGGGTAGCTCCAAGTCTGCAGGCACATCCAAATTAGGAACTTGGTCTGTGACAAGATATTTATCTCCCACAGGGATCTCTCCCCAGGAAGGCTGGGTGTGTATGAGGAAACATCAGGTAGCAGGAGATGTATATGGAGGATGGTAATGACAGCAATGATTATGCTGTGTCTACCCACCTATCTTTTAAAGGTATTGCGCTTCACCCACCCAATTATCTATCTACAAACCCCCAAATGTATACCACAAACATATTATCAGTAATTAATGTTCACATTAATTACCTGACTTGGGTCTCTTGTTGCTGCCATCTTTGTTCGTTGACTTGAGGACGATTCTGCAGTCCAGGTCCCGGTCACCCTGCAGTAGTCGCATATTAAGACTTCTTCATCGGTTTCAAGGAGACCACTCACCTAATAAAAAAAGGAAAGGGGCATGATAATATGTTCTCGGTATACACTGACAATTATGTATTGTGCTGGGTTATGCTAATGATTTGCCATCTATCTACCTACCCACATATCTATCTAATGATTTACCATCTATCGATATACCTACCCGCCCACCCACCCATCTATCTATCTATCTATCTTTTGATTTAACATCTGTGTGCCCTATAGGAGGACCAAGCTGGTGGTAGCCTCGTGACTCACAAAGAATCATCCTTCAGCACTCAGGAGAGGGAAAACCCCCTGTGGGGGAAACCTCTGGGGACCCGTGGCTGATGGACTGCCCGTCCCTCTGGGCATTAGGAGGCTATGCAGAGTTATATTAACAAATATAATGAAATACTGCATGTGCATGGAAGGATGACATATACCTTCATATGAATTCGAAATATACAAATATACCCTATTAGCTATCATTGGCTGATGTCATTAATAAAGCTCCTGTCCACATCTCCTGATATTACCCAAATCATATTCCTCACAAAGCTGCGAAATTGGCTGAAGAGGCTGGCCGTCCCCATTTGAGAAGCTTAGTCTATTTTTGCTAGAACCCGTATAGATCTTCAACATGCACCAAGGATTTTTTTAGGGTAGCTCCAAGTCTGCAGGCACATCCAAATTAGGAACTTGGTCTGTGACAAGATATTTATCTCCCACAGGGATCTCTCCCCAGGAAGGCTGGGTGTGTATGAGGAAACATCAGGTAGCAGGAGATGTATATGGAGGATGGTAATGACAGCAATGATTATGCTGTGTCTACCCACCTATCTTTTAAAGGTATTGCGCTTCACCCACCCAATTATCTATCTACAAACCCCCAAATGTATACCACAAACATATTATCAGTAATTAATGTTCACATTAATTACCTGACTTGGGTCTCTTGTTGCTGCCATCTTTGTTCGTTGACTTGAGGACGATTCTGCAGTCCAGGTCCCGGTCACCCTGCAGTAGTCGCATATTAAGACTTCTTCATCGGTTTCAAGGAGACCACTCACCTAATAAAAAAAGGAAAGGGGCATGATAATATGTTCTCGGTATACACTGACAATTATGTATTGTGCTGGGTTATGCTAATGATTTGCCATCTATCTACCTACCCACATATCTATCTAATGATTTACCATCTATCGATATACCTACCCGCCCACCCACCCATCTATCTATCTTTTGATTTAACATCTGTGTGCCCTATAGGAGGACCAAGCTGGTGGTAGCCTCGTGACTCACAAAGAATCATCCTTCAGCACTCAGGAGAGGGAAAACCCCCTGTGGGGGAAACCTCTGGGGACCCGTGGCTGATGGACTGCCCGTCCCTCTGGGCATTAGGAGGCTATGCAGAGTTATATTAACAAATATAATGAAATACTGCATGTGCATGGAAGGATGACATATACCTTCATATGAATTCGAAATATACAAATATACCCTATTAGCTATCATTGGCTGATGTCATTAATAAAGCTCCTGTCCACATCTCCTGATATTACCCAAATCATATTCCTCACAAAGCTGCGAAATTGGCTGAAGAGGCTGGCCGTCCCCATTTGAGAAGCTTAGTCTATTTTTGCTAGAACCCGTATAGATCTTCAACATGCACCAAGGATTTTTTTAGGGTAGCTCCAAGTCTGCAGGCACATCCAAATTAGGAACTTGGTCTGTGACAAGATATTTATCTCCCACAGGGATCTCTCCCCAGGAAGGCTGGGTGTGTATGAGGAAACATCAGGTAGCAGGAGATGTATATGGAGGATGGTAATGACAGCAATGATTATGCTGTGTCTACCCACCTATCTTTTAAAGGTATTGCGCTTCACCCACCCAATTATCTATCTACAAACCCCCAAATGTATACCACAAACATATTATCAGTAATTAATGTTCACATTAATTACCTGACTTGGGTCTCTTGTTGCTGCCATCTTTGTTCGTTGACTTGAGGACGATTCTGCAGTCCAGGTCCCGGTCACCCTGCAGTAGTCGCATATTAAGACTTCTTCATCGGTTTCAAGGAGACCACTCACCTAATAAAAAAAGGAAAGGGGCATGATAATATGTTCTCGGTATACACTGACAATTATGTATTGTGCTGGGTTATGCTAATGATTTGCCATCTATCTACCTACCCACATATCTATCTAATGATTTACCATCTATCGATATACCTACCCGCCCACCCACCCATCTATCTATCTATCTATCTATCTTTTGATTTAACATCTGTGTGCCCTATAGGAGGACCAAGCTGGTGGTAGCCTCGTGACTCACAAAGAATCATCCTTCAGCACTCAGGAGAGGGAAAACCCCCTGTGGGGGAAACCTCTGGGGACCCGTGGCTGATGGACTGCCCGTCCCTCTGGGCATTAGGAGGCTATGCAGAGTTATATTAACAAATATAATGAAATACTGCATGTGCATGGAAGGATGACATATACCTTCATATGAATTCGAAATATACAAATATACCCTATTAGCTATCATTGGCTGATGTCATTAATAAAGCTCCTGTCCACATCTCCTGATATTACCCAAATCATATTCCTCACAAAGCTGCGAAATTGGCTGAAGAGGCTGGCCGTCCCCATTTGAGAAGCTTAGTCTATTTTTGCTAGAACCCGTATAGATCTTCAACATGCACCAAGGATTTTTTTAGGGTAGCTCCAAGTCTGCAGGCACATCCAAATTAGGAACTTGGTCTGTGACAAGATATTTATCTCCCACAGGGATCTCTCCCCAGGAAGGCTGGGTGTGTATGAGGAAACATCAGGTAGCAGGAGATGTATATGGAGGATGGTAATGACAGCAATGATTATGCTGTGTCTACCCACCTATCTTTTAAAGGTATTGCGCTTCACCCACCCAATTATCTATCTACAAACCCCCAAATGTATACCACAAACATATTATCAGTAATTAATGTTCACATTAATTACCTGACTTGGGTCTCTTGTTGCTGCCATCTTTGTTCGTTGACTTGAGGACGATTCTGCAGTCCAGGTCCCGGTCACCCTGCAGTAGTCGCATATTAAGACTTCTTCATCGGTTTCAAGGAGACCACTCACCTAATAAAAAAAGGAAAGGGGCATGATAATATGTTCTCGGTATACACTGACAATTATGTATTGTGCTGGGTTATGCTAATGATTTGCCATCTATCTACCTACCCACATATCTATCTAATGATTTACCATCTATCGATATACCTACCCGCCCACCCACCCATCTATCTATCTATCTATCTATCTTTTGATTTAACATCTGTGTGCCCTATAGGAGGACCAAGCTGGTGGTAGCCTCGTGACTCACAAAGAATCATCCTTCAGCACTCAGGAGAGGGAAAACCCCCTGTGGGGGAAACCTCTGGGGACCCGTGGCTGATGGACTGCCCGTCCCTCTGGGCATTAGGAGGCTATGCAGAGTTATATTAACAAATATAATGAAATACTGCATGTGCATGGAAGGATGACATATACCTTCATATGAATTCGAAATATACAAATATACCCTATTAGCTATCATTGGCTGATGTCATTAATAAAGCTCCTGTCCACATCTCCTGATATTACCCAAATCATATTCCTCACAAAGCTGCGAAATTGGCTGAAGAGGCTGGCCGTCCCCATTTGAGAAGCTTAGTCTATTTTTGCTAGAACCCGTATAGATCTTCAACATGCACCAAGGATTTTTTTAGGGTAGCTCCAAGTCTGCAGGCACATCCAAATTAGGAACTTGGTCTGTGACAAGATATTTATCTCCCACAGGGATCTCTCCCCAGGAAGGCTGGGTGTGTATGAGGAAACATCAGGTAGCAGGAGATGTATATAGAGGATGGTAATGACAGCAATGATTATGCTGTGTCTACCCACCTATCTTTTAAAGGTATTGCGCTTCACCCACCCAATTATCTATCTACAAACCCCCAAATGTATACCACAAACATATTATCAGTAATTAATGTTCACATTAATTACCTGACTTGGGTCTCTTGTTGCTGCCATCTTTGTTCGTTGACTTGAGGACGATTCTGCAGTCCAGGTCCCGGTCACCCTGCAGTAGTCGCATATTAAGACTTCTTCATCGGTTTCAAGGAGACCACTCACCTAATAAAAAAAGGAAAGGGGCATGATAATATGTTCTCGGTATACACTGACAATTATGTATTGTGCTGGGTTATGCTAATGATTTGCCATCTATCTACCTACCCACATATCTATCTAATGATTTACCATCTATCGATATACCTACCCGCCCACCCACCCATCTATCTATCTATCTATCTATCTATCTTTTGATTTAACATCTGTGTGCCCTATAGGAGGACCAAGCTGGTGGTAGCCTCGTGACTCACAAAGAATCATCCTTCAGCACTCAGGAGAGGGAAAACCCCCTGTGGGGGAAACCTCTGGGGACCCGTGGCTGATGGACTGCCCGTCCCTCTGGGCATTAGGAGGCTATGCAGAGTTATATTAACAAATATAATGAAATACTGCATGTGCATGGAAGGATGACATATACCTTCATATGAATTCGAAATATACAAATATACCCTATTAGCTATCATTGGCTGATGTCATTAATAAAGCTCCTGTCCACATCTCCTGATATTACCCAAA
This sequence comes from Crinia signifera, assembly GCF_055691185.1. Classification (NCBI taxonomy): domain Eukaryota; kingdom Metazoa; phylum Chordata; class Amphibia; order Anura; family Myobatrachidae; genus Crinia; species Crinia signifera. The sequence goes on along the minus strand of NW_028142531.1, from coordinate 19,891 downwards.
TCATATTCCTCACAAAGCTGCGAAATTGGCTGAAGAGGCTGGCCGTCCCCATTTGAGAAGCTTAGTCTATTTTTGCTAGAACCCCTATAGATCTTCAACATGCACCAAGGATTTTTTTAGGGTAGCTCCAAGTCTGCAGGCACATCCAAATTAGGAACTTGGTCTGTGACAAGATATTTATCTCCCACAGGGATCTCTCCCCAGGAAGGCTGGGTGTGTATGAGGAAACATCAGGTAGCAGGAGATGTATATGGAGGATGGTAATGACAGCAATGATTATGCTGTGTCTACCCACCTATCTTTTAAAGGTATTGCGCTTCACCCACCCAATTATCTATCTACAAACCCCCAAATGTATACCACAAACATATTATCAGTAATTAATGTTCACATTAATTACCTGACTTGGGTCTCTTGTTGCTGCCATCTTTGTTCGTTGACTTGAGGACGATTCTGCAGTCCAGGTCCCGGTCACCCTGCAGTAGTCGCATATTAAGACTTCTTCATCGGTTTCAAGGAGACCACTCACCTAATAAAAAAAGGAAAGGGGCATGATAATATGTTCTCGGTATACACTGACAATTATGTATTGTGCTGGGTTATGCTAATGATTTGCCATCTATCTACCTACCCACATATCTATCTAATGATTTACCATCTATCGATATACCTACCCGCCCACCCACCCATCTATCTATCTATCTATCTATCTATCTTTTGATTTAACATCTGTGTGCCCTATAGGAGGACCAAGCTGGTGGTAGCCTCGTGACTCACAAAGAATCATCCTTCAGCACTCAGGAGAGGGAAAACCCCCTGTGGGGGAAACCTCTGGGGACCCGTGGCTGATGGACTGCCCGTCCCTCTGGGCATTAGGAGGCTATGCAGAGTTATATTAACAAATATAATGAAATACTGCATGTGCATGGAAGGATGACATATACCTTCATATGAATTCGAAATATACAAATATACCCTATTAGCTATCATTGGCTGATGTCATTAATAAAGCTCCTGTCCACATCTCCTGATATTACCCAAATCATATTCCTCACAAAGCTGCGAAATTGGCTGAAGAGGCTGGCCGTCCCCATTTGAGAAGCTTAGTCTATTTTTGCTAGAACCCCTATAGATCTTCAACATGCACCAAGGATTTTTTTAGGGTAGCTCCAAGTCTGCAGGCACATCCAAATTAGGAACTTGGTCTGTGACAAGATATTTATCTCCCACAGGGATCTCTCCCCAGGAAGGCTGGGTGTGTATGAGGAAACATCAGGTAGCAGGAGATGTATATGGAGGATGGTAATGACAGCAATGATTATGCTGTGTCTACCCACCTATCTTTTAAAGGTATTGCGCTTCACCCACCCAATTATCTATCTACAAACCCCCAAATGTATACCACAAACATATTATCAGTAATTAATGTTCACATTAATTACCTGACTTGGGTCTCTTGTTGCTGCCATCTTTGTTCGTTGACTTGAGGACGATTCTGCAGTCCAGGTCCCGGTCACCCTGCAGTAGTCGCATATTAAGACTTCTTCATCGGTTTCAAGGAGACCACTCACCTAATAAAAAAAGGAAAGGGGCATGATAATATGTTCTCGGTATACACTGACAATTATGTATTGTGCTGGGTTATGCTAATGATTTGCCATCTATCTACCTACCCACATATCTATCTAATGATTTACCATCTATCGATATACCTACCCGCCCACCCACCCATCTATCTATCTATCTATCTATCTTTTGATTTAACATCTGTGTGCCCTATAGGAGGACCAAGCTGGTGGTAGCCTCGTGACTCACAAAGAATCATCCTTCAGCACTCAGGAGAGGGAAAACCCCCTGTGGGGGAAACCTCTGGGGACCCGTGGCTGATGGACTGCCCGTCCCTCTGGGCATTAGGAGGCTATGCAGAGTTATATTAACAAATATAATGAAATACTGCATGTGCATGGAAGGATGACATATACCTTCATATGAATTCGAAATATACAAATATACCCTATTAGCTATCATTGGCTGATGTCATTAATAAAGCTCCTGTCCACATCTCCTGATATTACCCAAATCATATTCCTCACAAAGCTGCGAAATTGGCTGAAGAGGCTGGCCGTCCCCATTTGAGAAGCTTAGTCTATTTTTGCTAGAACCCCTATAGATCTTCAACATGCACCAAGGATTTTTTTAGGGTAGCTCCAAGTCTGCAGGCACATCCAAATTAGGAACTTGGTCTGTGACAAGATATTTATCTCCCACAGGGATCTCTCCCCAGGAAGGCTGGGTGTGTATGAGGAAACATCAGGTAGCAGGAGATGTATATGGAGGATGGTAATGACAGCAATGATTATGCTGTGTCTACCCACCTATCTTTTAAAGGTATTGCGCTTCACCCACCCAATTATCTATCTACAAACCCCCAAATGTATACCACAAACATATTATCAGTAATTAATGTTCACATTAATTACCTGACTTGGGTCTCTTGTTGCTGCCATCTTTGTTCGTTGACTTGAGGACGATTCTGCAGTCCAGGTCCCGGTCACCCTGCAGTAGTCGCATATTAAGACTTCTTCATCGGTTTCAAGGAGACCACTCACCTAATAAAAAAAGGAAAGGGGCATGATAATATGTTCTCGGTATACACTGACAATTATGTATTGTGCTGGGTTATGCTAATGATTTGCCATCTATCTACCTACCCACATATCTATCTAATGATTTACCATCTATCGATATACCTAAGATCTATCTATCTATCTATCTATCTTTTGATTTAACATCTGTGTGCCCTATAGGAGGACCAAGCTGGTGGTAGCCTCGTGACTCACAAAGAATCATCCTTCAGCACTCAGGAGAGGGAAAACCCCCTGTGGGGGAAACCTCTGGGGACCCGTGGCTGATGGACTGCCCGTCCCTCTGGGCATTAGGAGGCTATGCAGAGTTATATTAACAAATATAATGAAATACTGCATGTGCATGGAAGGATGACATATACCTTCATATGAATTCGAAATATACAAATATACCCTATTAGCTATCATTGGCTGATGTCATTAATAAAGCTCCTGTCCACATCTCCTGATATTACCCAAATCATATTCCTCACAAAGCTGCGAAATTGGCTGAAGAGGCTGGCCGTCCCCATTTGAGAAGCTTAGTCTATTTTTGCTAGAACCCGTATAGATCTTCAACATGCACCAAGGATTTTTTTAGGGTAGCTCCAAGTCTGCAGGCACATCCAAATTAGGAACTTGGTCTGTGACAAGATATTTATCTCCCACAGGGATCTCTCCCCAGGAAGGCTGGGTGTGTATGAGGAAACATCAGGTAGCAGGAGATGTATATGGAGGATGGTAATGACAGCAATGATTATGCTGTGTCTACCCACCTATCTTTTAAAGGTATTGCGCTTCACCCACCCAATTATCTATCTACAAACCCCCAAATGTATACCACAAACATATTATCAGTAATTAATGTTCACATTAATTACCTGACTTGGGTCTCTTGTTGCTGCCATCTTTGTTCGTTGACTTGAGGACGATTCTGCAGTCCAGGTCCCGGTCACCCTGCAGTAGTCGCATATTAAGACTTCTTCATCGGTTTCAAGGAGACCACTCACCTAATAAAAAAAGGAAAGGGGCATGATAATATGTTCTCGGTATACACTGACAATTATGTATTGTGCTGGGTTATGCTAATGATTTGCCATCTATCTACCTACCCACATATCTATCTAATGATTTACCATCTATCGATATACCTACCCGCCCACCCACCCATCTATCTATCTATCTATCTATCTATCTATCTTTTGATTTAACATCTGTGTGCCCTATAGGAGGACCAAGCTGGTGGTAGCCTCGTGACTCACAAAGAATCATCCTTCAGCACTCAGGAGAGGGAAAACCCCCTGTGGGGGAAACCTCTGGGGACCCGTGGCTGATGGACTGCCCGTCCCTCTGGGCATTAGGAGGCTATGCAGAGTTATATTAACAAATATAATGAAATACTGCATGTGCATGGAAGGATGACATATACCTTCATATGAATTCGAAATATACAAATATACCCTATTAGCTATCATTGGCTGATGTCATTAATAAAGCTCCTGTCCACATCTCCTGATATTACCCAAATCATATTCCTCACAAAGCTGCGAAATTGGCTGAAGAGGCTGGCCGTCCCCATTTGAGAAGCTTAGTCTATTTTTGCTAGAACCCCTATAGATCTTCAACATGCACCAAGGATTTTTTTAGGGTAGCTCCAAGTCTGCAGGCACATCCAAATTAGGAACTTGGTCTGTGACAAGATATTTATCTCCCACAGGGATCTCTCCCCAGGAAGGCTGGGTGTGTATGAGGAAACATCAGGTAGCAGGAGATGTATATGGAGGATGGTAATGACAGCAATGATTATGCTGTGTCTACCCACCTATCTTTTAAAGGTATTGCGCTTCACCCACCCAATTATCTATCTACAAACCCCCAAATGTATACCACAAACATATTATCAGTAATTAATGTTCACATTAATTACCTGACTTGGGTCTCTTGTTGCTGCCATCTTTGTTCGTTGACTTGAGGACGATTCTGCAGTCCAGGTCCCGGTCACCCTGCAGTAGTCGCATATTAAGACTTCTTCATCGGTTTCAAGGAGACCACTCACCTAATAAAAAAAGGAAAGGGGCATGATAATATGTTCTCGGTATACACTGACAATTATGTATTGTGCTGGGTTATGCTAATGATTTGCCATCTATCTACCTACCCACATATCTATCTAATGATTTACCATCTATCGATATACCTACCCGCCCACCCACCCATCTATCTATCTATCTATCTATCTTTTGATTTAACATCTGTGTGCCCTATAGGAGGACCAAGCTGGTGGTAGCCTCGTGACTCACAAAGAATCATCCTTCAGCACTCAGGAGAGGGAAAACCCCCTGTGGGGGAAACCTCTGGGGACCCGTGGCTGATGGACTGCCCGTCCCTCTGGGCATTAGGAGGCTATGCAGAGTTATATTAACAAATATAATGAAATACTGCATGTGCATGGAAGGATGACATATACCTTCATATGAATTCGAAATATACAAATATACCCTATTAGCTATCATTGGCTGATGTCATTAATAAAGCTCCTGTCCACATCTCCTGATATTACCCAAATCATATTCCTCACAAAGCTGCGAAATTGGCTGAAGAGGCTGGCCGTCCCCATTTGAGAAGCTTAGTCTATTTTTGCTAGAACCCCTATAGATCTTCAACATGCACCAAGGATTTTTTTAGGGTAGCTCCAAGTCTGCAGGCACATCCAAATTAGGAACTTGGTCTGTGACAAGATATTTATCTCCCACAGGGATCTCTCCCCAGGAAGGCTGGGTGTGTATGAGGAAACATCAGGTAGCAGGAGATGTATATGGAGGATGGTAATGACAGCAATGATTATGCTGTGTCTACCCACCTATCTTTTAAAGGTATTGCGCTTCACCCACCCAATTATCTATCTACAAACCCCCAAATGTATACCACAAACATATTATCAGTAATTAATGTTCACATTAATTACCTGACTTGGGTCTCTTGTTGCTGCCATCTTTGTTCGTTGACTTGAGGACGATTCTGCAGTCCAGGTCCCGGTCACCCTGCAGTAGTCGCATATTAAGACTTCTTCATCGGTTTCAAGGAGACCACTCACCTAATAAAAAAAGGAAAGGGGCATGATAATATGTTCTCGGTATACACTGACAATTATGTATTGTGCTGGGTTATGCTAATGATTTGCCATCTATCTACCTACCCACATATCTATCTAATGATTTACCATCTATCGATATACCTAAGATCTATCTATCTATCTATCTATCTTTTGATTTAACATCTGTGTGCCCTATAGGAGGACCAAGCTGGTGGTAGCCTCGTGACTCACAAAGAATCATCCTTCAGCACTCAGGAGAGGGAAAACCCCCTGTGGGGGAAACCTCTGGGGACCCGTGGCTGATGGACTGCCCGTCCCTCTGGGCATTAGGAGGCTATGCAGAGTTATATTAACAAATATAATGAAATACTGCATGTGCATGGAAGGATGACATATACCTTCATATGAATTCGAAATATACAAATATACCCTATTAGCTATCATTGGCTGATGTCATTAATAAAGCTCCTGTCCACATCTCCTGATATTACCCAAATCATATTCCTCACAAAGCTGCGAAATTGGCTGAAGAGGCTGGCCGTCCCCATTTGAGAAGCTTAGTCTATTTTTGCTAGAACCCGTATAGATCTTCAACATGCACCAAGGATTTTTTTAGGGTAGCTCCAAGTCTGCAGGCACATCCAAATTAGGAACTTGGTCTGTGACAAGATATTTATCTCCCACAGGGATCTCTCCCCAGGAAGGCTGGGTGTGTATGAGGAAACATCAGGTAGCAGGAGATGTATATGGAGGATGGTAATGACAGCAATGATTATGCTGTGTCTACCCACCTATCTTTTAAAGGTATTGCGCTTCACCCACCCAATTATCTATCTACAAACCCCCAAATGTATACCACAAACATATTATCAGTAATTAATGTTCACATTAATTACCTGACTTGGGTCTCTTGTTGCTGCCATCTTTGTTCGTTGACTTGAGGACGATTCTGCAGTCCAGGTCCCGGTCACCCTGCAGTAGTCGCATATTAAGACTTCTTCATCGGTTTCAAGGAGACCACTCACCTAATAAAAAAAGGAAAGGGGCATGATAATATGTTCTCGGTATACACTGACAATTATGTATTGTGCTGGGTTATGCTAATGATTTGCCATCTATCTACCTACCCACATATCTATCTAATGATTTACCATCTATCGATATACCTACCCGCCCACCCACCCATCTATCTATCTATCTATCTTTTGATTTAACATCTGTGTGCCCTATAGGAGGACCAAGCTGGTGGTAGCCTCGTGACTCACAAAGAATCATCCTTCAGCACTCAGGAGAGGGAAAACCCCCTGTGGGGGAAACCTCTGGGGACCCGTGGCTGATGGACTGCCCGTCCCTCTGGGCATTAGGAGGCTATGCAGAGTTATATTAGCAAATATAATGAAATACTGCATGTGCATGGAAGGATGACATATACCTTCATATGAATTCGAAATATACAAATATACCCTATTAGCTATCATTGGCTGATGTCATTAATAAAGCTCCTGTCCACATCTCCTGATATTACCCAAATCATATTCCTCACAAAGCTGCGAAATTGGCTGAAGAGGCTGGCCGTCCCCATTTGAGAAGCTTAGTCTATTTTTGCTAGAACCCGTATAGATCTTCAACATGCACCAAGGATTTTTTTAGGGTAGCTCCAAGTCTGCAGGCACATCCAAATTAGGAACTTGGTCTGTGACAAGATATTTATCTCCCACAGGGATCTCTCCCCAGGAAGGCTGGGTGTGTATGAGGAAACATCAGGTAGCAGGAGATGTATATGGAGGATGGTAATGACAGCAATGATTATGCTGTGTCTACCCACCTATCTTTTAAAGGTATTGCGCTTCACCCACCCAATTATCTATCTACAAACCCCCAAATGTATACCACAAACATATTATCAGTAATTAATGTTCACATTAATTACCTGACTTGGGTCTCTTGTTGCTGCCATCTTTGTTCGTTGACTTGAGGACGATTCTGCAGTCCAGGTCCCGGTCACCCTGCAGTAGTCGCATATTAAGACTTCTTCATCGGTTTCAAGGAGACCACTCACCTAATAAAAAAAGGAAAGGGGCATGATAATATGTTCTCGGTATACACTGACAATTATGTATTGTGCTGGGTTATGCTAATGATTTGCCATCTATCTACCTACCCACATATCTATCTAATGATTTACCATCTATCGATATACCTACCCGCCCACCCACCCATCTATCTATCTTTTGATTTAACATCTGTGTGCCCTATAGGAGGACCAAGCTGGTGGTAGCCTCGTGACTCACAAAGAATCATCCTTCAGCACTCAGGAGAGGGAAAACCCCCTGTGGGGGAAACCTCTGGGGACCCGTGGCTGATGGACTGCCCGTCCCTCTGGGCATTAGGAGGCTATGCAGAGTTATATTAACAAATATAATGAAATACTGCATGTGCATGGAAGGATGACATATACCTTCATATGAATTCGAAATATACAAATATACCCTATTAGCTATCATTGGCTGATGTCATTAATAAAGCTCCTGTCCACATCTCCTGATATTACCCAAATCATATTCCTCACAAAGCTGCGAAATTGGCTGAAGAGGCTGGCCGTCCCCATTTGAGAAGCTTAGTCTATTTTTGCTAGAACCCGTATAGATCTTCAACATGCACCAAGGATTTTTTTAGGGTAGCTCCAAGTCTGCAGGCACATCCAAATTAGGAACTTGGTCTGTGACAAGATATTTATCTCCCACAGGGATCTCTCCCCAGGAAGGCTGGGTGTGTATGAGGAAACATCAGGTAGCAGGAGATGTATATGGAGGATGGTAATGACAGCAATGATTATGCTGTGTCTACCCACCTATCTTTTAAAGGTATTGCGCTTCACCCACCCAATTATCTATCTACAAACCCCCAAATGTATACCACAAACATATTATCAGTAATTAATGTTCACATTAATTACCTGACTTGGGTCTCTTGTTGCTGCCATCTTTGTTCGTTGACTTGAGGACGATTCTGCAGTCCAGGTCCCGGTCACCCTGCAGTAGTCGCATATTAAGACTTCTTCATCGGTTTCAAGGAGACCACTCACCTAATAAAAAAAGGAAAGGGGCATGATAATATGTTCTCGGTATACACTGACAATTATGTATTGTGCTGGGTTATGCTAATGATTTGCCATCTATCTACCTACCCACATATCTATCTAATGATTTACCATCTATCGATATACCTACCCGCCCACCCACCCATCTATCTATCTATCTATCTATCTTTTGATTTAACATCTGTGTGCCCTATAGGAGGACCAAGCTGGTGGTAGCCTCGTGACTCACAAAGAATCATCCTTCAGCACTCAGGAGAGGGAAAACCCCCTGTGGGGGAAACCTCTGGGGACCCGTGGCTGATGGACTGCCCGTCCCTCTGGGCATTAGGAGGCTATGCAGAGTTATATTAACAAATATAATGAAATACTGCATGTGCATGGAAGGATGACATATACCTTCATATGAATTCGAAATATACAAATATACCCTATTAGCTATCATTGGCTGATGTCATTAATAAAGCTCCTGTCCACATCTCCTGATATTACCCAAATCATATTCCTCACAAAGCTGCGAAATTGGCTGAAGAGGCTGGCCGTCCCCATTTGAGAAGCTTAGTCTATTTTTGCTAGAACCCCTATAGATCTTCAACATGCACCAAGGATTTTTTTAGGGTAGCTCCAAGTCTGCAGGCACATCCAAATTAGGAACTTGGTCTGTGACAAGATATTTATCTCCCACAGGGATCTCTCCCCAGGAAGGCTGGGTGTGTATGAGGAAACATCAGGTAGCAGGAGATGTATATGGAGGATGGTAATGACAGCAATGATTATGCTGTGTCTACCCACCTATCTTTTAAAGGTATTGCGCTTCACCCACCCAATTATCTATCTACAAACCCCCAAATGTATACCACAAACATATTATCAGTAATTAATGTTCACATTAATTACCTGACTTGGGTCTCTTGTTGCTGCCATCTTTGTTCGTTGACTTGAGGACGATTCTGCAGTCCAGGTCCCGGTCACCCTGCAGTAGTCGCATATTAAGACTTCTTCATCGGTTTCAAGGAGACCACTCACCTAATAAAAAAAGGAAAGGGGCATGATAATATGTTCTCGGTATACACTGACAATTATGTATTGTGCTGGGTTATGCTAATGATTTGCCATCTATCTACCTACCCACATATCTATCTAATGATTTACCATCTATCGATATACCTACCCGCCCACCCACCCATCTATCTATCTATCTATCTATCTATCTATCTATCTTTTGATTTAACATCTGTGTGCCCTATAGGAGGACCAAGCTGGTGGTAGCCTCGTGACTCACAAAGAATCATCCTTCAGCACTCAGGAGAGGGAAAACCCCCTGTGGGGGAAACCTCTGGGGACCCGTGGCTGATGGACTGCCCGTCCCTCTGGGCATTAGGAGGCTATGCAGAGTTATATTAACAAATATAATGAAATACTGCATGTGCATGGAAGGATGACATATACCTTCATATGAATTCGAAATATACAAATATACCCTATTAGCTATCATTGGCTGATGTCATTAATAAAGCTCCTGTCCACATCTCCTGATATTACCCAAATCATATTCCTCACAAAGCTGCGAAATTGGCTGAAGAGGCTGGCCGTCCCCATTTGAGAAGCTTAGTCTATTTTTGCTAGAACCCCTATAGATCTTCAACATGCACCAAGGATTTTTTTAGGGTAGCTCCAAGTCTGCAGGCACATCCAAATTAGGAACTTGGTCTGTGACAAGATATTTATCTCCCACAGGGATCTCTCCCCAGGAAGGCTGGGTGTGTATGAGGAAACATCAGGTAGCAGGAGATGTATATGGAGGATGGTAATGACAGCAATGATTATGCTGTGTCTACCCACCTATCTTTTAAAGGTATTGCGCTTCACCCACCCAATTATCTATCTACAAACCCCCAAATGTATACCACAAACATATTATCAGTAATTAATGTTCACATTAATTACCTGACTTGGGTCTCTTGTTGCTGCCATCTTTGTTCGTTGACTTGAGGACGATTCTGCAGTCCAGGTCCCGGTCACCCTGCAGTAGTCGCATATTAAGACTTCTTCATCGGTTTCAAGGAGACCACTCACCTAATAAAAAAAGGAAAGGGGCATGATAATATGTTCTCGGTATACACTGACAATTATGTATTGTGCTGGGTTATGCTAATGATTTGCCATCTATCTACCTACCCACATATCTATCTAATGATTTACCATCTATCGATATACCTACCCGCCCACCCACCCATCTATCTATCTATCTATCTATCTTTTGATTTAACATCTGTGTGCCCTATAGGAGGACCAAGCTGGTGGTAGCCTCGTGACTCACAAAGAATCATCCTTCAGCACTCAGGAGAGGGAAAACCCCCTGTGGGGGAAACCTCTGGGGACCCGTGGCTGATGGACTGCCCGTCCCTCTGGGCATTAGGAGGCTATGCAGAGTTATATTAACAAATATAATGAAATACTGCATGTGCATGGAAGGATGACATATACCTTCATATGAATTCGAAATATACAAATATACCCTATTAGCTATCATTGGCTGATGTCATTAATAAAGCTCCTGTCCACATCTCCTGATATTACCCAAATCATATTCCTCACAAAGCTGCGAAATTGGCTGAAGAGGCTGGCCGTCCCCATTTGAGAAGCTTAGTCTATTTTTGCTAGAACCCCTATAGATCTTCAACATGCACCAAGGATTTTTTTAGGGTAGCTCCAAGTCTGCAGGCACATCCAAATTAGGAACTTGGTCTGTGACAAGATATTTATCTCCCACAGGGATCTCTCCCCAGGAAGGCTGGGTGTGTATGAGGAAACATCAGGTAGCAGGAGATGTATATGGAGGATGGTAATGACAGCAATGATTATGCTGTGTCTACCCACCTATCTTTTAAAGGTATTGCGCTTCACCCACCCAATTATCTATCTACAAACCCCCAAATGTATACCACAAACATATTATCAGTAATTAATGTTCACATTAATTACCTGACTTGGGTCTCTTGTTGCTGCCATCTTTGTTCGTTGACTTGAGGACGATTCTGCAGTCCAGGTCCCGGTCACCCTGCAGTAGTCGCATATTAAGACTTCTTCATCGGTTTCAAGGAGACCACTCACCTAATAAAAAAAGGAAAGGGGCATGATAATATGTTCTCGGTATACACTGACAATTATGTATTGTGCTGGGTTATGCTAATGATTTGCCATCTATCTACCTACCCACATATCTATCTAATGATTTACCATCTATCGATATACCTACCCGCCCACCCACCCATCTATCTATCTATCTATCTTTTGATTTAACATCTGTGTGCCCTATAGGAGGACCAAGCTGGTGGTAGCCTCGTGACTCACAAAGAATCATCCTTCAGCACTCAGGAGAGGGAAAACCCCCTGTGGGGGAAACCTCTGGGGACCCGTGGCTGATGGACTGCCCGTCCCTCTGGGCATTAGGAGGCTATGCAGAGTTATATTAACAAATATAATGAAATACTGCATGTGCATGGAAGGATGACATATACCTTCATATGAATTCGAAATATACAAATATACCCTATTAGCTATCATTGGCTGATGTCATTAATAAAGCTCCTGTCCACATCTCCTGATATTACCCAAATCATATTCCTCACAAAGCTGCGAAATTGGCTGAAGAGGCTGGCCGTCCCCATTTGAGAAGCTTAGTCTATTTTTGCTAGAACCCGTATAGATCTTCAACATGCACCAAGGATTTTTTTAGGGTAGCTCCAAGTCTGCAGGCACATCCAAATTAGGAACTTGGTCTGTGACAAGATATTTATCTCCCACAGGGATCTCTCCCCAGGAAGGCTGGGTGTGTATGAGGAAACATCAGGTAGCAGGAGATGTATATGGAGGATGGTAATGACAGCAATGATTATGCTGTGTCTACCCACCTATCTTTTAAAGGTATTGCGCTTCACCCACCCAATTATCTATCTACAAACCCCCAAATGTATACCACAAACATATTATCAGTAATTAATGTTCACATTAATTACCTGACTTGGGTCTCTTGTTGCTGCCATCTTTGTTCGTTGACTTGAGGACGATTCTGCAGTCCAGGTCCCGGTCACCCTGCAGTAGTCGCATATTAAGACTTCTTCATCGGTTTCAAGGAGACCACTCACCTAATAAAAAAAGGAAAGGGGCATGATAATATGTTCTCGGTATACACTGACAATTATGTATTGTGCTGGGTTATGCTAATGATTTGCCATCTATCTACCTACCCACATATCTATCTAATGATTTACCATCTATCGATATACCTACCCGCCCACCCACCCATCTATCTATCTTTTGATTTAACATCTGTGTGCCCTATAGGAGGACCAAGCTGGTGGTAGCCTCGTGACTCACAAAGAATCATCCTTCAGCACTCAGGAGAGGGAAAACCCCCTGTGGGGGAAACCTCTGGGGACCCGTGGCTGATGGACTGCCCGTCCCTCTGGGCATTAGGAGGCTATGCAGAGTTATATTAACAAATATAATGAAATACTGCATGTGCATGGAAGGATGACATATACCTTCATATGAATTCGAAATATACAAATATACCCTATTAGCTATCATTGGCTGATGTCATTAATAAAGCTCCTGTCCACATCTCCTGATATTACCCAAATCATATTCCTCACAAAGCTGCGAAATTGGCTGAAGAGGCTGGCCGTCCCCATTTGAGAAGCTTAGTCTATTTTTGCTAGAACCCGTATAGATCTTCAACATGCACCAAGGATTTTTTTAGGGTAGCTCCAAGTCTGCAGGCACATCCAAATTAGGAACTTGGTCTGTGACAAGATATTTATCTCCCACAGGGATCTCTCCCCAGGAAGGCTGGGTGTGTATGAGGAAACATCAGGTAGCAGGAGATGTATATGGAGGATGGTAATGACAGCAATGATTATGCTGTGTCTACCCACCTATCTTTTAAAGGTATTGCGCTTCACCCACCCAATTATCTATCTACAAACCCCCAAATGTATACCACAAACATATTATCAGTAATTAATGTTCACATTAATTACCTGACTTGGGTCTCTTGTTGCTGCCATCTTTGTTCGTTGACTTGAGGACGATTCTGCAGTCCAGGTCCCGGTCACCCTGCAGTAGTCGCATATTAAGACTTCTTCATCGGTTTCAAGGAGACCACTCACCTAATAAAAAAAGGAAAGGGGCATGATAATATGTTCTCGGTATACACTGACAATTATGTATTGTGCTGGGTTATGCTAATGATTTGCCATCTATCTACCTACCCACATATCTATCTAATGATTTACCATCTATCGATATACCTACCCGCCCACCCACCCATCTATCTATCTATCTATCTATCTTTTGATTTAACATCTGTGTGCCCTATAGGAGGACCAAGCTGGTGGTAGCCTCGTGACTCACAAAGAATCATCCTTCAGCACTCAGGAGAGGGAAAACCCCCTGTGGGGGAAACCTCTGGGGACCCGTGGCTGATGGACTGCCCGTCCCTCTGGGCATTAGGAGGCTATGCAGAGTTATATTAACAAATATAATGAAATACTGCATGTGCATGGAAGGATGACATATACCTTCATATGAATTCGAAATATACAAATATACCCTATTAGCTATCATTGGCTGATGTCATTAATAAAGCTCCTGTCCACATCTCCTGATATTACCCAAATCATATTCCTCACAAAGCTGCGAAATTGGCTGAAGAGGCTGGCCGTCCCCATTTGAGAAGCTTAGTCTATTTTTGCTAGAACCCGTATAGATCTTCAACATGCACCAAGGATTTTTTTAGGGTAGCTCCAAGTCTGCAGGCACATCCAAATTAGGAACTTGGTCTGTGACAAGATATTTATCTCCCACAGGGATCTCTCCCCAGGAAGGCTGGGTGTGTATGAGGAAACATCAGGTAGCAGGAGATGTATATGGAGGATGGTAATGACAGCAATGATTATGCTGTGTCTACCCACCTATCTTTTAAAGGTATTGCGCTTCACCCACCCAATTATCTATCTACAAACCCCCAAATGTATACCACAAACATATTATCAGTAATTAATGTTCACATTAATTACCTGACTTGGGTCTCTTGTTGCTGCCATCTTTGTTCGTTGACTTGAGGACGATTCTGCAGTCCAGGTCCCGGTCACCCTGCAGTAGTCGCATATTAAGACTTCTTCATCGGTTTCAAGGAGACCACTCACCTAATAAAAAAAGGAAAGGGGCATGATAATATGTTCTCGGTATACACTGACAATTATGTATTGTGCTGGGTTATGCTAATGATTTGCCATCTATCTACCTACCCACATATCTATCTAATGATTTACCATCTATCGATATACCTACCCGCCCACCCACCCACATCTATCTATCTATCTATCTATCTATCTATCTTTTGATTTAACATCTGTGTGCCCTATAGGAGGACCAAGCTGGTGGTAGCCTCGTGACTCACAAAGAATCATCCTTCAGCACTCAGGAGAGGGAAAACCCCCTGTGGGGGAAACCTCTGGGGACCCGTGGCTGATGGACTGCCCGTCCCTCTGGGCATTAGGAGGCTATGCAGAGTTATATTAACAAATATAATGAAATACTGCATGTGCATGGAAGGATGACATATACCTTCATATGAATTCGAAATATACAAATATACCCTATTAGCTATCATTGGCTGATGTCATTAATAAAGCTCCTGTCCACATCTCCTGATATTACCCAAATCATATTCCTCACAAAGCTGCGAAATTGGCTGAAGAGGCTGGCCGTCCCCATTTGAGAAGCTTAGTCTATTTTTGCTAGAACCCCTATAGATCTTCAACATGCACCAAGGATTTTTTTAGGGTAGCTCCAAGTCTGCAGGCACATCCAAATTAGGAACTTGGTCTGTGACAAGATATTTATCTCCCACAGGGATCTCTCCCCAGGAAGGCTGGGTGTGTATGAGGAAACATCAGGTAGCAGGAGATGTATATGGAGGATGGTAATGACAGCAATGATTATGCTGTGTCTACCCACCTATCTTTTAAAGGTATTGCGCTTCACCCACCCAATTATCTATCTACAAACCCCCAAATGTATACCACAAACATATTATCAGTAATTAATGTTCACATTAATTACCTGACTTGGGTCTCTTGTTGCTGCCATCTTTGTTCGTTGACTTGAGGACGATTCTGCAGTCCAGGTCCCGGTCACCCTGCAGTAGTCGCATATTAAGACTTCTTCATCGGTTTCAAGGAGACCACTCACCTAATAAAAAAAGGAAAGGGGCATGATAATATGTTCTCGGTATACACTGACAATTATGTATTGTGCTGGGTTATGCTAATGATTTGCCATCTATCTACCTACCCACATATCTATCTAATGATTTACCATCTATCGATATACCTACCCGCCCACCCACCCATCTATCTATCTATCTATCTATCTTTTGATTTAACATCTGTGTGCCCTATAGGAGGACCAAGCTGGTGGTAGCCTCGTGACTCACAAAGAATCATCCTTCAGCACTCAGGAGAGGGAAAACCCCCTGTGGGGGAAACCTCTGGGGACCCGTGGCTGATGGACTGCCCGTCCCTCTGGGCATTAGGAGGCTATGCAGAGTTATATTAACAAATATAATGAAATACTGCATGTGCATGGAAGGATGACATATACCTTCATATGAATTCGAAATATACAAATATACCCTATTAGCTATCATTGGCTGATGTCATTAATAAAGCTCCTGTCCACATCTCCTGATATTACCCAAATCATATTCCTCACAAAGCTGCGAAATTGGCTGAAGAGGCTGGCCGTCCCCATTTGAGAAGCTTAGTCTATTTTTGCTAGAACCCCTATAGATCTTCAACATGCACCAAGGATTTTTTTAGGGTAGCTCCAAGTCTGCAGGCACATCCAAATTAGGAACTTGGTCTGTGACAAGATATTTATCTCCCACAGGGATCTCTCCCCAGGAAGGCTGGGTGTGTATGAGGAAACATCAGGTAGCAGGAGATGTATATGGAGGATGGTAATGACAGCAATGATTATGCTGTGTCTACCCACCTATCTTTTAAAGGTATTGCGCTTCACCCACCCAATTATCTATCTACAAACCCCCAAATGTATACCACAAACATATTATCAGTAATTAATGTTCACATTAATTACCTGACTTGGGTCTCTTGTTGCTGCCATCTTTGTTCGTTGACTTGAGGACGATTCTGCAGTCCAGGTCCCGGTCACCCTGCAGTAGTCGCATATTAAGACTTCTTCATCGGTTTCAAGGAGACCACTCACCTAATAAAAAAAGGAAAGGGGCATGATAATATGTTCTCGGTATACACTGACAATTATGTATTGTGCTGGGTTATGCTAATGATTTGCCATCTATCTACCTACCCACATATCTATCTAATGATTTACCATCTATCGATATACCTACCCGCCCACCCACCCATCTATCTATCTATCTATCTATCTTTTGATTTAACATCTGTGTGCCCTATAGGAGGACCAAGCTGGTGGTAGCCTCGTGACTCACAAAGAATCATCCTTCAGCACTCAGGAGAGGGAAAACCCCCTGTGGGGGAAACCTCTGGGGACCCGTGGCTGATGGACTGCCCGTCCCTCTGGGCATTAGGAGGCTATGCAGAGTTATATTAACAAATATAATGAAATACTGCATGTGCATGGAAGGATGACATATACCTTCATATGAATTCGAAATATACAAATATACCCTATTAGCTATCATTGGCTGATGTCATTAATAAAGCTCCTGTCCACATCTCCTGATATTACCCAAATCATATTCCTCACAAAGCTGCGAAATTGGCTGAAGAGGCTGGCCGTCCCCATTTGAGAAGCTTAGTCTATTTTTGCTAGAACCCCTATAGATCTTCAACATGCACCAAGGATTTTTTTAGGGTAGCTCCAAGTCTGCAGGCACATCCAAATTAGGAACTTGGTCTGTGACAAGATATTTATCTCCCACAGGGATCTCTCCCCAGGAAGGCTGGGTGTGTATGAGGAAACATCAGGTAGCAGGAGATGTATATGGAGGATGGTAATGACAGCAATGATTATGCTGTGTCTACCCACCTATCTTTTAAAGGTATTGCGCTTCACCCACCCAATTATCTATCTACAAACCCCCAAATGTATACCACAAACATATTATCAGTAATTAATGTTCACATTAATTACCTGACTTGGGTCTCTTGTTGCTGCCATCTTTGTTCGTTGACTTGAGGACGATTCTGCAGTCCAGGTCCCGGTCACCCTGCAGTAGTCGCATATTAAGACTTCTTCATCGGTTTCAAGGAGACCACTCACCTAATAAAAAAAGGAAAGGGGCATGATAATATGTTCTCGGTATACACTGACAATTATGTATTGTGCTGGGTTATGCTAATGATTTGCCATCTATCTACCTACCCACATATCTATCTAATGATTTACCATCTATCGATATACCTACCCGCCCACCCACCCATCTATCTATCTATCTATCTTTTGATTTAACATCTGTGTGCCCTATAGGAGGACCAAGCTGGTGGTAGCCTCGTGACTCACAAAGAATCATCCTTCAGCACTCAGGAGAGGGAAAACCCCCTGTGGGGGAAACCTCTGGGGACCCGTGGCTGATGGACTGCCCGTCCCTCTGGGCATTAGGAGGCTATGCAGAGTTATATTAACAAATATAATGAAATACTGCATGTGCATGGAAGGATGACATATACCTTCATATGAATTCGAAATATACAAATATACCCTATTAGCTATCATTGGCTGATGTCATTAATAAAGCTCCTGTCCACATCTCCTGATATTACCCAAATCATATTCCTCACAAAGCTGCGAAATTGGCTGAAGAGGCTGGCCGTCCCCATTTGAGAAGCTTAGTCTATTTTTGCTAGAACCCGTATAGATCTTCAACATGCACCAAGGATTTTTTTAGGGTAGCTCCAAGTCTGCAGGCACATCCAAATTAGGAACTTGGTCTGTGACAAGATATTTATCTCCCACAGGGATCTCTCCCCAGGAAGGCTGGGTGTGTATGAGGAAACATCAGGTAGCAGGAGATGTATATGGAGGATGGTAATGACAGCAATGATTATGCTGTGTCTACCCACCTATCTTTTAAAGGTATTGCGCTTCACCCACCCAATTATCTATCTACAAACCCCCAAATGTATACCACAAACATATTATCAGTAATTAATGTTCACATTAATTACCTGACTTGGGTCTCTTGTTGCTGCCATCTTTGTTCGTTGACTTGAGGACGATTCTGCAGTCCAGGTCCCGGTCACCCTGCAGTAGTCGCATATTAAGACTTCTTCATCGGTTTCAAGGAGACCACTCACCTAATAAAAAAAGGAAAGGGGCATGATAATATGTTCTCGGTATACACTGACAATTATGTATTGTGCTGGGTTATGCTAATGATTTGCCATCTATCTACCTACCCACATATCTATCTAATGATTTACCATCTATCGATATACCTAAGATCTATCTATCTATCTATCTATCTTTTGATTTAACATCTGTGTGCCCTATAGGAGGACCAAGCTGGTGGTAGCCTCGTGACTCACAAAGAATCATCCTTCAGCACTCAGGAGAGGGAAAACCCCCTGTGGGGGAAACCTCTGGGGACCCGTGGCTGATGGACTGCCCGTCCCTCTGGGCATTAGGAGGCTATGCAGAGTTATATTAACAAATATAATGAAATACTGCATGTGCATGGAAGGATGACATATACCTTCATATGAATTCGAAATATACAAATATACCCTATTAGCTATCATTGGCTGATGTCATTAATAAAGCTCCTGTCCACATCTCCTGATATTACCCAAATCATATTCCTCACAAAGCTGCGAAATTGGCTGAAGAGGCTGGCCGTCCCCATTTGAGAAGCTTAGTCTATTTTTGCTAGAACCCGTATAGATCTTCAACATGCACCAAGGATTTTTTTAGGGTAGCTCCAAGTCTGCAGGCACATCCAAATTAGGAACTTGGTCTGTGACAAGATATTTATCTCCCACAGGGATCTCTCCCCAGGAAGGC
>NW_028142530.1:0-53891 GCF_055691185.1 Crinia signifera | reverse complement strand
GCTGGTGGGTGGGACTAACCCCGGCATGTGGGAGAAGCTGCAAATGTAAACAACCATTTAGCAGCCCGATGCCGACCACCCTTCCTTTATTGGGGGATCCCCACTCCTCCAAGGTCCCTGCCACAGGAATCAATGCTTTGGCCAGGGGAACTTATGTAAAAAGTTTACCCCGGCTGTGGCCACCCGTATTTTAAGAACCAGGACCGGCCCTTGAGCCTGGTGCTGGTTTTGGAAATCCTGGAGCTCCCCTATGTTTTTGCTCCCCTGAATGTCTAAAACCAGGACCGGATCTTTGAGCCCTGGGCTGGTTATGCTCAGGAGGTGGAACCAACACATTGTTTTACATTACCATGCACAGATCACACTGGTCTGTGCATGGTTCTGTCAAACTCGACATGTTCCAATAGGTCTATTTGTTGCTATATTTGGTAATGTTTTCCAATATTCGCACCCCAGTATACTTTATAATGGGAAAACATCTGGATGCGAATTGAAGTGTGACAAAATTTCTACAGGTCAGAATGGGTGATTTTTGCAGCAAAAAGTGCAATTTTCCCTGCAATTCGCATCCGATTAAGTTGGAGATTTTGGGAAACCGTACGAATTTCAGCCGTTTTTTTTACATAAATTTTCCAAAGTCCAAATACTTCATCCCAGTAAATGTCACCCCTTGTGTCCATTAGCGAATGTATTGCAACACTATCACAGATCGCTATCCACTCACAAATCCATATGCAATTCCTGATGCATTGAAAGGACTTTGCTGTCTGTGACAATGAGAGGTAGGTCTGAGGCTTCCACTAATCTGCGACTGAGATGGGCAGAACGATGCCAGCACAGACATCAAAGATCCTCTATTATAAGGCCTAAGACATTGTCAGGTTCCCACTCCCACACTTTGGCTTCCTGTCAGACAACCTCTGGCCATTTTGTGTACCTATTGCGACAAGGAAGCACATACACTGGAACCGATGAAGTTGTGGTCTTTATTTTTGTAGCAGGTACACAGCATACCAGGTAATCACAGCAAGAATGGTTACTTATCCTCTGACATCTCCACCATCATCATCAATATCATTAAGGACAGTCCACATTCTCCGCATGCTTTCCAACTCCTCTCTTTAACCTCCTCTCTCGGCCTCTCCCAGTGGTCTGACTCCTCTACTCATGAGGAAGGCCACTGCCTGGACCTTGTTTTCACCAGGCTGTGCTCAGTCTCTGATTTTACAAACACTCCCTTCACTCTCTCTGATCACAATCTCATCACCATCTCACTGTCCTCCATTACGCCAAGCTCACTGGCACACTGAAATTATGCAAGCCTACACCAGGGTTGCCTACCTGACCCTCTACTTCAGGGAGAAAATGCTCTGCTCCTGGACTTCCCTGGTAATCTATGACTGCCAGCACCTGTGGGAAGCTAGGTAATTGATAAGAAAGGTGTCACCACAGGTGATGGCAATCATACATTACCAATAAGGAGCGGCCATTGGCTGGTGAGCGGGACAAACCCCCGGCATGTGGGAGAAGCTGCAAATGTAAACAACCATTTAGCAGCCCGATGCCCACCACCCTTCCTTTATTGAGGGGTCCCCACTCCTCCAAGGTCCCTGCCACAGGAATCAATGCTTTGGCCAGGGGAACTTATGTAAAAAGTTTACCCCGGCTGTGGCATTACCCTGTTGGCTTTTTAGGAACCAGGACCGGCCGCTCCTTATTACCAGGGAACCCTGGTTGAACAGGATTGGTGTAGCGCTCGAATTACCTCTGAGCAAAGGGGCTGCAGACCTAGAGTGGTCCAGGCTCTGGTTACAGATTGTTTGCAGGTGGGGAGGTACTGCGCTCACCTTCTGGGTGTCTATACAGTGTGAGCTGAAGACTGTGTGTGCCCTTAGAATAGTAAACTATGTCACTGGAGGTGACTTGTGGTGTGACAATTGGTTGTAGCTAATGACATCTATGTTCGATGATGAGAGGAAAAATCAGATGGGTGCAAAATACATTTATTGGTGTGAAAGCAAAAAGAAGTGGGGCTGGGGCTGGCCGCCTTGCAACTTCCACTCGGTGAGTGGTGTCCGTAGCAGGCGGATATTTGGGCCACAGGTAGGGCAATCACTGTCCTGTGGTGGGTGGGGGGATGGGTGGGCGGGTGGGTAGATGCAGCAAATAGTCCCGAAAAAAGAGTCCAGAAACAATAAGGTATGTTGATGTCACCGGAGGCTGGCGTCCCAAGACACCCCAGTGGTGCATTATACAAAAAGAGGAAAGAAGAAATCAGTTCTACTGGGATGCACTCCTCGTCCACGTGGTCCCGCAGGACCTAAGAGGGTTTTTTTTAAGTTTAATGATATCTTTATTAACAAGCAATTAAAGGTAAAAGGCCATCTGTTACTTTTTTATATTGTTGGTCAATTGTATTAATTGTTAGTGACCTAATATAGAGGCCCTGTGTCAGGGATATTGATGGCGAAGTATTAAAAACAAAGTAATGAAGAAAGATTCGAAAAGAAAATCAAGAAGATTAAAATCTGTAAACTGATGTTTATGATCTAGTTTATTCTGATACTTCTTTGATAAGTGTCAGTAAGATTATACCCGTGTGTATTTTTTAATAAATGATTTGAAGCCGCTGGGTGTGCTGTGTTTTATGCCAATTCCACATTCATTCTAGTAATATGGCTTATTTGATGAATGTTGCGGTTTACCCCATTTTTATTTTACACACACTGTTGCAATTGTTTAAATACTGTCCTCTAAGTGAGGTAACAAAATATATATCTGGCTAGATAGATTTGAATCTGCCTGTCTGTGTGTGTTTAAACCCCAGTGGTGCATCCAGACATACCTTGAATCTGCCGCTGTACGGGAAGTGTTGGAGTAGTGACGTATATTGTGCGGATCCGATACGATTTCCCGGCGGTCGGGATCCCGGCGGTCGGAATCCCGACACTGGAATCCCGACCGCCGAAATCCCGACAAGGGGGGGACATGGATCGCCCCCCCTTGTGGGCTCGCTGCGCTCGCCACGCAGCGGGCCCGGTGCCTCGCTACGCTCGGCACGCTATTTTATTCTCCCTCTATGGGTGTCGTGGACACCCACGGAGGGAGAAAGTTTCGGGATTTCGGCGGTCGGGATTCCAGTGTCGGGATTCCGACCGCCGGGATCCCGACCGCCGGCAAATCAACTGCATCCCATATTGTGCAGGTAAGCGGAGCTGAACCACCACTAGGCTTACTACAGTCTGAAATAGCGACGTATATTGTGCAGGTAAGCGGAGCTGAACCACCACTAGGCTTACTACAGTCTGAAATAGCGACGTATATTGTGCAGGTAAGCGGAGCTGAGCCACCACTAGGCTTACTACAGTCTGAGGTAGTGACGTATATTGTGCAGGTAAGCAGAGCTGTGCCACCACTAGGCTTACTACAGTCTGAGGTAGCGACGTATATTGTGCAGGTAAGCGGAGCTGAACCACCACTAGGCTTACTACAGTCTGAAATAGCGACGTATATTGTGCAGGTAAGCGGAGCTGAGCCACCACTAGGCTTACTACAGTCTGAGGTAGTGACGTATATTGTGCAGGTAAGCGGAGCTGAGCCACCACTAGGCTTACTACAGTCTGAGGTAGCGACGTATATTGTACAGGTAAGCGGAGCTGAGCCACCACTAGGCTTACTACAGTCTGAGGTAGTGACGTATATTGTGCAGGTAAGCGGAGCTGAACCACCACTAGGCTTACTACAGTCTGAGGTAGTGACATATATTGTGCAGGTAAGCGGAGCTGAACCACCACTAGGCTTACTACAGTCTGAGGTAGTGACGTATATTGTGCAGGTAAGCGGAGCTGTGCCACCACTAGGCTTAATACAGTCTGAGGTAGTGACGTATATTGTGCAGGTAAGCGGAGCTGAGCCACCAATAGGCTTACTACAGTCTGAGGTAGTGACGTATATTGTGCAGGTAAGCGGAGCTGAGCCACCACTAGGCTTACTACAGTCTGAGGTAGTGACGTATATTGTGCATGTGAGCAGAGCTGAACCACCACTAGGCTTACTACAGTCTGAAATAGCGACGTATATTGTGCAGGTAAGCGGAGCTGAGCCACCACTAGGCTTACTACAGTCTGAGGTAGTGACGTATATTGTGCAGGTAAGCGGAGCTGAACCACCACTAGGCTTACTACAGTCTGAGGTAGTGACGTATATTGTGCAGGTAAGCGGAGCTGAACCACCACTAGGCTTACTACAGTCTGAGGTAGTGACGTATATTGTGCAGGTAAGCGGAGCTGAACCACCACTAGGCTTACTACAGTCTGAGGTAGTGACGTATATTGTGCAGGTAAGCGGAGGTGCCCCACCACTAGGCTTACTACAGTCAGAGGCAGTGACGTATATTGTGCAGGTAAGCGGAGATGTGCCACCACTAGGCTTACTACAGTCTGAGGTAGTGACGTATATTGTGCAGGTAAGCGGAGCTGAGCCACCAATAGGCTTACTACAGTCTGAGGTAGTGACGTATATTGTGCAGGTAAGCGGAGCTGAGCCACCACTAGGCTTACTACAGTCTGAGGTAGTGACGTATATTGTGCAGGTAAGCAGAGCTGTGCCACCACTAGGCTTACTACAGTCTGAGGTAGTGACGTATATTGTGCAGGTAAGCGGAGCTGAGCCACCAATAGGCTTACTACAGTCTGAGGTAGTGACGTATATTGTGCAGGTAAGCGGAGCTGAGCCACCACTAGGCTTACTACAGTCTGAGGTAGTGACGTATATTGTGCAGGTAAGCGGAGCTGAGCCACCACTAGGCTTACTACAGTCTGAGGTAGTGACGTATATTGTGCAGGTAAGCGGAGCTGAGCCACCAATAGGCTTACTACAGTCTGAGGTAGTGACGTATATTGTGCAGGTAAGCGGAGCTGAGCCACCACTAGGCTTACTACAGTCTGAGGTAGTGACGTATATTGTGCAGGTAAGCGGAGCTGAGCCCCCACTAGGCTTACTAAAGTCTGAGGTAGTGACGTATATTGTGCAGGTAAGCGGAGCTGAACCACCACTAGGCTTACTACAGTCTGAGGTAGCGACGTATATTGTGCAGGTAAGCGGAGCTGAGCCACCACTAGGCTTACTACAGTCTGAGGTAGCGACGTATATTGTGCAGGTAAGCGGAGCTGTGCCACCACTAGGCTTACTACAGTCTGAGGTAGTGACATATATTGTGCAGGTAAGCGGAGCTGAGCCACCACTAGGCTTACTACAGTCTGAGGTAGTGACGTATATTGTGCAGGTAAGCGGAGCTGAGCCACCACTAGGCTTACTACAGTCTGAGGTAGTGACGTATATTGTGCAGGTAAGCGGAGCTGTGCCACCACTAGGCTTAATACAGTCTGAGGTAGTGACGTATATTGTGCAGGTAAGCAGAGCTGAGCCACCAATAGGCTTACTACAGTCTGAGGTAGTGACGTATATTGTGCAGGTAAGCGGAGCTGATCCACCGCTAGGCTTACTACAGTCTGAGGTAGCGACGTATATTGTGCAGGTAAGCGGAGCTGAGCCACCGCTAGGCTTACTACAGTCTGAGGTAGTGACGTATATTGTGCAGGTAAGCGGAGCTGAGCCACCACTAGGCTTACTACAGTCTGAGGTAGTGACGTATATTGTGCAGGTAAGCGGAGCTGAGCCACCACTAGGCTTACTACAGTCTGACATAGTGACGTATATTGTGCAGGTAAGCGGAGCTGAACCACCACTAGGCTTACTACAGTCTGAGGTAGTGACGTATACTGTGCAGGTAAGCGGAGCTGAGCCACCGCTAGGCTTACTACAGTCTGAGGTAGTGACGTATATTGTGCAGGTAAGCGGAGCTGAGCCACCACTAGGCTTACTACAGTCTGAGGTAGTGACGTATATTGTGCAGGTAAGCGGAGCTGAGCCACCACTAGGCTTACTACAGTCTGACATAGTGACGTATATTGTGCAGGTAAGCGGAGCTGAACCACCACTAGGCTTACTACAGTCTGAGGTAGTGACGTATACTGTGCAGGTAAGCAGAGCTGAACCACCCCTAGGCTTACTACAGTCTGAGGTAGCGACGTATATTGTGCAGGTAAGCGGAGCTGAGCCACCACTAGGCTTACTACAGTCTGACATAGTGACGTATATTGTGCAGGTAAGCGGAGCTGAACCACCACTAGGCTTACTACAGTCTGAGGTAGTGACGTATACTGTGCAGGTAAGCGGAGCTGAGCCACCACTAGGCTTACTACAGTCTGAGGCAGTGACATATATTGTGCAGGTAAGCGGAGCTGATCCACCGCTAGGCTTACTACAGTCTGAGGTAGCGACGTATATTGTGCAGGTAAGCGGAGCTGAGCCACCGCTAGGCTTACTACAGTCTGAGGTAGTGACGTATATTGTGCAGGTAAGCGGAGCTGAGCCACCACTAGGCTTACTACAGTCTGAGGTAGTGACGTATATTGTGCAGGTAAGCGGAGCTGAGCCACCACTAGGCTTACTACAGTCTGAGGTAGTGACGTATATTATGCAGGTTAGCGGAGCTGAGCCACCACTAGGCTTACTACAGTCTGAGGTAGTGACGTATATTGTGCAGGTAAGCGGAGCTGAGCCACCACTAGGCTTACTACAGTCTGAGGTAGTGACGTATATTATGCAGGTTAGCGGAGCTGAGCCACCACTAGGCTTACTACAGTCTGAGGTAGCGACGTATATTGTGCAGGTAAGCGGAGCTGAGCCACCGCTAGGCTTACTACAGTCTGAGGTAGTGACGTATATTGTGCAGGTAAGCGGAGCTGAGCCACCACTAGGCTTACTACAGTCTGAGGTAGTGATGTATACACTGGCGTAACCACCGTGTGGCAACCCCCGCCACTGCTTGGAGGAGCAGCGTCAGCGTAGTCTGTGGTGGGCGCCAGGCAGCGCCTATCAGGGACAGGCAGTGTCATTGCGCTGCGCTGAGCGCTCTGCTCGGGTTCCCTGAGATTGACAGCCGCTGGAACCATATAGAAGTAGAGGACAGCCGAGCGACGGCTCAGCTGTCCAATCGTGTTTTTTTGTTTTTTGTTTTTTTTTTAAAATAATTTTTATTAAAGGATTGTGCAAACAATTCACTGAGAAAATCCACAAATAGTAGTTATTGACAAAATGCTACAATAAACAGAAATGGATAGCTTGAGTGGTTTTCTTATTCCATATGTCACATGTGATTGTTCCATCATCACACATATATGGTATTTTACCACCCGGTAAACCTAACATGGGAATAATTATGTGATATGAGTCAATATCATTCGATTCACATGAAACAATATAAATCCTTATATTTTACGAGAGAGAGATAGAGGGGGGGGGGGGGAGTAAAGATACGAATAAGACAACAAACAATGACACTAAGACTTAGGACAACATGCATATTGATGGGGGGGGTAGGGGAGGGAGGAAGGGTGGGGGAATGAGGAATAATAGGAGTAGTGAGCATCATTCTAAAAACGTCTTTCTGTTGAGGTTATCTTGCTGATGGGCTCAGCTCTCCCCGCTTAAGCGCAAATCTACCATTAACTTCTTCATTGTGTCAATATACACCTAAGAAAGAGAATGGCTGTTATCTCGGCGAGGGAGAGGGGAGCTCATCAGTATTCATCTCGATACCAGTATCTTATTTGAAAGAAAGTAAGAAAGGCATATAATTATATGTTAGTCGTATCATAAACATACCTGTATACATTTGCAAACAAACAAATTCAAAATCGACATTTCCCATACCCATTTAATTTCCCTTCAAGCATCATTAAATATAGATAGAATATGAGTCCTTGTGTTAGAGTCCAATGTATTGATATACTGTGTCCATTTTTGCAGAAATTTTTGAGTTCCATTGGGCGTATCCATTTTCGCATACTTTCTGTCGAAATATAAAATCTGTGTGAGCTTTTGCTTGAGATCTGCCAGTTGTGGAGCAGCTCTTTCAGTCCATTTGATTAAAATACACTTTTTTGCTACCGCCAGTATTACAATCAGGAGTGATAGAGATTTTCCTGTTATATTTTCCATTGGCCATGATTTAAACGAAAGACCCATCAGAGCTATTGGTTCCATGGTGAGTCGGACTTGGAATATTTCAAAAAGAAAATTTAACACTTTCCACCAATATCTGCGTATTTTATAACAGGTCCACATACAATGTGCGAAGTCTGCAACCCCATAACCACATTTAAGACATTTTCCTGTTTCATCTTGTACCATGTATTTCCTTCTATGCGGGGTTATATAAGCCCTGTGAACAGTGCGAAGGTAGACCTCTTGCAAATATACCGACCTTAATGCTTTTAAAGATACCATATGTAAACCGATTATATCATCTAATTGGGTTACTTGCGGAATATCACCTGACCATTTATCCAGTAGTAGTTGCCACTGTGGCGTGCAAAAAGATTTTTGTTTCATAATAAGTGTATAAAGAAGTTTAATTTTGTATTTTTTATTTATTAAGTATTGAAAGAGCAGATCTAAAGAAGTAATCTGGGATGGAGTAATAAGTCCTGATGAGATTAATCTAGGAATTTTTAAAGAAGTAAGAAAATGACGGACCTGGTAGTAGAAAAATATGTGAGTTTGGGGCAGGTTATATTTTTGAGACAAGTATGAAAAAGTATAGATATTTCCTCCTGGGTCGAAAACCTTATTGGAAGTATCCAATCCCCTATCCCTCCATTCTCTGCAGACTGGGTTTGATATGGAAGGTATAAAGTTTGGATTTCCCCAAAGCGAAATGTATTGGGTGATATTAGGATTTCTATTAAAGCATTTATTCATTGCTACCCACATGGCGTGAGTATCTCGGAACAACAGGTTTGATTTAATGTTCATCGGAATGGCAGAAGGTTTTGATTGCAGAAGTGCTCCCGGAGCATAGGGATATAGTACTGCATTGTCAAGATCAGGGTCGGTATAAGTATACTTGCCTAAGATCCAATCGGATATGTATCTATAGAAAACCGCCATGGTGTAGGATTTTAAATCTGGTAGCCCAAATCCTCCCTGCGTTCGAGGGGTTTGCATCTTTATTTTGGCGATTCTAGGGCGTTTCCCTTTCCAAATAAATTTAGAAAAGATTGCTTCTAGTCGGATAATATCCGATGGGGTCAAGGTTATTGGAAGCATTTGCATAATGTAAAAATTTTTTGGAAATGCTATTGAGTTTATAATTGCAAGACGGCCTAATAATGAAACTGGAAGTTCCATCCATGCAGTTAGTTTCGTTGATATATTGGATATAGTTTGTGAGAAATTCAAGGAGTACAATTTAGACAAATCTGCAGGAATTTGAACTCCTAGATACTTGAAATGGCTTTTGGTAAAAGAAAATGGGATATCAATATGCTTTAGAGACGACGGCTGCACTCCCCCCAAGAGCATTATCTCCGACTTTGAGAGGTTGACCCTATATCCCGAGACCTTTCCAAACGAATCGATAAGATTAATCAGAGCAGGGATAGTATGAGTCGGTTTGGATATGAATATTAGGGTGTCATCTGCGAATAAGGCCACTTTTAGCTCATGTGAGTGAATTTTTATTCCATGTATAAGGGGAGAAGTCCTAATTGCAATTGCAAAAGGTTCAATCGCAATTGCGAATAATAATGGTGATAGGGGACACCCCTGACGAGTGCCCCTACCTAGTTGGAAGTATTGTGAGAGGAGCCCATTGCAGGCTATTGCTGATTTAGGAGCTGTGTAGATGGTTCTAATTATGGAAATGAATTGCCTGGGGAATCCAAAATGTTCTAGAGTCCTAAACAAATGTGGCCATAGAACTAAGTCGAAGGCCTTTTCAGCATCAACCGTGAGTACCATATGCGGGTCATCCTGTGAAACCGAAAAGGCCCCCGACTGCTGTATCGCTGCTATCACTCTACGAACATTTGTAACTGAATGACGGCCTGTTATAAAGCCCGTCTGGTCTCTATAAATTATTGCTGGTAATATCGTCTTCAATCTCTCCGCCAAAATTTTAGTAAACAATTTATAGTCAACATTTAGCAGAGAGATTGGACGATAAGACCCCGCAACACTTAAGTCTCTTCCCGCTTTAGGAAGTACCTTTATTATAGCATCCGAAAAGTACAGAGGAAGAGTACCAGATTTTAAAATATGGTTGAAGCATTCTACCAGAGGGGTAATAACATGTGGTTCCATTAATTTATAGAACTCATTTGAGTACCCATCTGGGCCTGGGGCTTTGGCCAGCTTCAATTGTTTAATAGCCCATTCCACCTCCTCGGCACTTATCGGCGCTACCAGTGATGAACATAGTTGTTCTGGAACTTGGGGAAAAGGCAACGAATACCAGTAAATTTCAGGTGATTGTGTAAAGGTGGGTGTGTCTACAGATGTAGGGGGTATCGATTCGGTCGGAGAGGGCCCAGGAACTGAGTACAACCCAATATAGTAATCGCGAAGAACTTCAGCTATCTGTTCATTGCCGTTGGAGATTGAGCCGTCATTTCTCAGCAGTGGATGAACTACAGTTTTTTGTCTCGAGCCTCTTAATAAGTTAGTCAATAAAGATCCCACTTTATTTCCGAACCTATAGAATTTTGATTGGATATTGAAAAGATATTTGTCTCCTTGCACTCCAAGATATTCCTCAAAAAGTAGTTTGGCAGATTGATACTTTTGTTTAGAGGGTTGAGTAGGGTTTTGTTTAAATGTTTGGAATGCTTCAGTGAGATTCCTCTGTAATTCTAAATATTTAGATTTTTGTTGTTTTTTCACTTTAGATACATATGCAATTAGCTCTCCCCTGATTACTGCCTTTGCTGCCTGCCAAAAATTCACAGGGTCTGTTTCCTGAACATGTGCGTTGTCCCTTGAATACTCACGCCATGTGAGCCCCAACTTTTCTTTTAAACCTTGAGTCTGCGTGAGATGTGAAGGAAATCTCCATGTGGGATTGATAGGATTTGAATTTGGAAGGTCTAAATTTATTAGTATCAGGCCATGATCTGATAGTACTGGCGGGTTAATTTTAGCTGTTTTTATATTAGGGAATAAAGGTTCGGCAACCAAAATATAGTCTATTCTAGACCAAGTGGAATGGGTAAGTGAGACACATGTGAATTCTTTATCAATGGGATGAATAGACCGCCATGTGTCTATCAAATTAAGAGTTTTAGTTAAATGATTCATTCCTATCTTTGGTAGCTTTACTGGATGTTTCGGTGGGGGGGATCTATCTAGGATTTGTGATGTTAATAAGTTAAAATCTCCGCAGAGTATTAATGTGGAGGGGTCCAATAAGTGTAACACCGCCAATAAATCAATAAAAAACTTTTTATTATATTGGGTTGGGGCATAAATACTACATATATTGAAAATATTACCATTTACATCTATTTTAATTATTATATATCTTCCCTTCGGGTCTTCAGTTGTCGTTATAATTTTAACCCCTAAAGAACGTTTAGCTAGTATTGCAACTCCGCATGATTTAGAGTTATAGGAGGAAGAACCTAACACTATCCAGTTCAACATGTTCAATTTTTTGACCTCATCTGGTTGCAAATGTGTTTCCTGCAAACATATCAGGTCAATAGCTTGTTTATTAAGATATGTCAAAAGTTTACGCCTCTTAGCTGGCGTATGGATGCCACGTATATTAAGTGATCCTATACTCACTGACATGTTTTACTTCTTGTGTTTTATATTCACTACATTCCTCAGGGAAATGGGAGAGGGAGATACAAAAGGGAGACACTTACAATATAAACACAAAGACATAGACTCGGACAGTGGATAGAAAAAGAGAGAAGAAAAAGGACAGAGGCAAGGGGGAAACAAACTTCTTACAGCTAAATATCAAACACTACTTGGACTTCCGTATAGTCCCAAAAAGTGCAAAACTTTGCACTCAAAGGGAGTAAAGGTATTCCTTACTTGTAATTACCAAATCTAAACAACACGGCAAGGCTATGTCGCTTTGCCAGCTCCTGAATGACGTATAATGAATAAACAATATATTTAACCCTGAACTCAAATAGAATAGTCAAAAAGCACCAAACACTTGGACCTTAACTTCCTGGTGTGTTCCTGCAGCTTTTCATCTTTTCTCCTTCATAAACATAGTAAGTGGCAGAGATAATTCATCCCACCTTGCTACCTGGTAGGTCGGAAATGTCATGGTGGCGTGTTATTAGGCGGTGTTTAAGAAGGAAAGTTTCCGCTGCCTTGGCGTCGACAAAATCATGATGCCCATTCTCCATCAAGATCCTAAGGCGAGCTGGGAATATCATATAAAATTTACATTCCGCTTTAACCATGTCTGAGCAAATGGCTGAGAATGAACGTCTGGCTTTAGAAACTTCTGTGGAGAAATCTTGAAAGATTCTAATGGTGTGGCCTTCCCATTTTAAAGGGTTAATCTTCCTTGATGCCGACCAAACTGCTTGTTTATGCAGGTAATTTAATATTTTTAAAATTACCACTCTCGGTCTCTCAGCATTTTGTGGAGTATTATTACCCAGTCTGTGGATCCTTTCCACCACTATTTCAGGGGATAAAGAGTCCAGTTTTAATAAATGCAGCAGGGTGGTGCGAAAAAACTGTTCCAGCTGTGGGGTCTTAATAGTTTCTGGGATGCCAGTAACTCTTAAATTATTCCTCCTTGTTCTGTTTTCTATATTTTCAATTCTGTCAGCCATCTGTTTATTATCTTGCTTTAAAGATTTAACTGACTTTTGCAAAGCTTGTATGTCATCCATATTGACATTAATTTGCTCCTCTGCCTCTGTAAGCCTCTCAGAGAGGCGATCTATTTGCTCAGTAATGTCAGTTACTGCCTTTTGGAGTAAGGGAGCCATAGAGGCTTGTATGGCTGCTATTAAGTCATCTTGTGTGCATAGTGCTGTGCCCGCTTTGCCCATAATATCAGGGGTACCTGGGTGTTTGATCGAGGTATCAGTCGTCAGCTTCTTTGATGCTGGCGTCCCTGGGGCGGTGTCTGCAGCCGGCGCCATGTTTTGATCCACACGCCGTTTCTCTTGGCGCTGTGGCTGAGGATTAGGTGCCTGTTTTTGTGTCAGCTGTGGCTCCAAACCCCGGTCCATATCTTCCCCCAGTCGCCGGGGAGAGCGAGAGCGGGTTCTAGGTGCCGTCGTCAGGGTGTCTGCTGATCGGAGCTGGGTTAGCGACGGAGCTCTGAGGAGACGCTGTTCACTCCTCCATGCCGCACCCGGAAGTCCCCCAGCTGTCCAATCGTGTTTGATATAGCAGCCTGCGGCTCAGTGACTGGCTGAGCACGCAGGCTGCAGGGATAGCAGTAACCAGCTCTGGAGGTCAGTGCACTGTGTGGCATGCCGTGCGCTGCTCGCACGCTGAATTAGACTACAGCATGCAGAAACACAGAACACTCCAGGCTGTGCACACATCCTCAGCTCTGCTCTTTCTATTCTCCTCCTCCGTGTACTTGCTTCCTCCAACCCTCCTCATAGCGATGCGGCCGGCCAGCTGTCAGTCTGTTCAGGTCAGCGGCAGGGATCTTCAGATAGATATGGTGGTCCTGGTCCTCAGTAATTGATTTGATTTACAACCCTGGTCATCGCCCTCAGGCTGCAGGCATGAAAGCCTCCTTAAGCCGACAGGAGGTAAGCAGATAGTAAAGTGGTTTCTGCTGTAACAGAATCACACTCTCAAATTACACTTGCTAGTGAGTGTGACCATTAAAAATCCCACAGTTTCATTTCAATTGGTGTACAGTGTTCTCCCCAGTGCTGTTTTTCGCGCGTTCCACCCGCAGGGCCGGTGCAAGGCACCGGAGCGCCCCAGGCGAGTCGGGCTGGGGGCGCCCCGGTGCCGGGGGGGGGGTGGGTTTGTGTGAGGTGTGGGGTGGTACCTGTCCTACCGGCGCTGTCTATTTCAATCTGGCGGCGGAGGCAGCGGGGGTCCCTGCAGTCTATTAAAAATCACGAGCGCTATCTGCCGGGCTATGCGGAAGCGCTTCTAGTGTGAAAACTCTGGCAGCACGCTGATTGGCTGAGATCAGCGTGCGCCGTGCTGCCAGAGTTTTCACACTAGAAGCGCTTCCGCATAGCCCGGCGGATAGCGCTCGTGATTTTTAATAGACTGCAGGGACCCCCGCTGCCTCCGCCGCCAGATTGAAATAGACAGCGCCGGTAGGACAGGTACCCGGGCGGCATTTTCCGCCCTTCAGTGGCCGGCGCCCTAGGCAAATGCCTAGGTTTGCCTAGTGGTGGCGCCGGCCCTGTCCACCCGGCATCCCAGCCGGCACTCAGGTCCACGGCTATTTCAAAACGCATGCTGGCTCAGTCACAACTTAGCCAATCAAGAGATGCAGTGGTGGCTCCGGATTGGCTGTCATACCGTGAGTTCTGATTGGCTCGTGAGCATGCGCAAGTTTTGAAATAGCTGCTGACCTGCCAGGTGGGTTGTGCACTGCACTACCTGGCTCCTTCACCGTTGCAGTGAGGGGGAGGGGTAATCCCCCTGGCATCAGGCGTGCAACCCCTGGCATCAAGTATGCAATCCGTAGAAATGAGCATGTAGGTAAGCAGCCCTTATGTGGCATATTGTGTAATGAGCATTGCAGTGTGTGGCATATGTAATGGGCATTGTGGTGTCTGGCATATTGTGTAATGGGCATTGCGGTGTGTGGCATAATGTTTAATAGGCATTGCGGTTTGTCACATATTGGGCCTTATTCTAGTTCACTCTTAGAGGCAAATTCCTTCTTAGCTGGACAAAACCAAGTGCACTGCAGGGGGGCAGATGTAACATGTGCAGAGAGAGTTAGATTTGGGTGAGTTATTTTGTTTCTGTGCAGGGAAAATACTGACTGCTTTATTTCTACACTGCAATATAGATTTCAATTTGAAGAAAAACCCCACCCAAATCTAACTCTCTCTGCACAAGTTACATCTGCCCCACCTGCAGTGCACATGGTTTTGTCCAGCTAAGACGCAATTTGCCTCTAAGAGTGAACTAGAATAAGGTCCATTGTGTAATGGTCATTACGGTGTGTGGCATAATGCTTAAGGGACATTACGATGGGTGACCTATTGTTAATGGGCATTGCAGTGTGCGGCATTTTTGTAAAGGGCATTATCCCTTGAAGCGAGGCTGCACATACTTTATTGAAATGTGCACATTCTTTACTTTGAAAATATCTAATGGTGGGGCACATTTTTACTGTTAAAACTGGGAGCCATATTGTCAAGATACAAGAATGCTATGGGGGGGTGGGGGGGGGGCGCAGGAAACTTTTTTGGCTTGGGGGAGCAAATTTTATAGTTACGCCACTGGATGTATATTGTGCAGGTAAGCGGAGCTGTGCCACCGCTAGGCTTACTACAGTCTGAGGTAGTGACGTATATTGTGCAGGTAAGCAGAGCTGTGCCACCACTAGGCTTACTACAGTCTGAGGCAGTGACGTATATTGTGCAGGTAAGCGGAGCTGAGCCACCACTAGGCTTACTACAGTCTGAGGTAGTGACGTATATTGTGCAGGTAAGCGGAGCTGTGCCACCACTAGGCTTACTACAGTCTGAGGTAGTGACGTATATTGTGCAGGTAAGCGGAGCTGAGCCACCACTAGGCTTACTACAGTCTGAGGTAGTGACGTATATTGTGCAGGTAAGCGGAGATGTGCCACCACTAGGCTTACTACAGTCTGAGGTAGTGGCGTATATTGCGCAGGTAAGCGGAGCTGTGCCACCACTAGGCTTACTACAGTCTGAGGTAGTGACGTATATTGTACAGGAAGCGGAGCTGTGCCACCACTAGGCTTACTACAGTCTGAGGTAGTGACGTATATTGTGCAGGTAAGCGGAGCTGTGCCACCACTAGGCTTACTACAGTCTGAGGTAGTGACGTATATTGTGCAGGTAAGCGGAGCTGTGCCACCACTAGGCTTACTACAGTCTGAGGTAGTGACGTATATTGTGCAGGTAAGCGGAGATGTGCCACCACTAGGCTTACTACAGTCTGAGGTAGTGACGTATATTGCGCAGGTAAGCGGAGCTGTGCCACCGCTAGGCTTACTACAGTCTGAGGTAGTGACGTATATTGTACAGGAAGCGGAGCTGTGCCACCACTAGGCTTACTACAGTCTGAGGTAGTGACGTATATTGCGCAGGTAAGCGGAGCTGTGCCACCACTAGGCTTACTGCAGTCTGAGGTAGTGACGTATATTGTGCAGGTAAGCGGAGCTGTGCCACCACTAGGCTTACTACAGTCTGAGGCAGTGACGTATATTGTGCAGGTAAGCGGAGCTGAGCCACCACTAGGCTTACTACAGTCTGAGGTAGTGACGTATATTGTGCAGGTAAGCGGAGCTGAGCCACCACTAGGCTTACTACAGTCTGAGGCAGTGACGTATATTGTGCAGGTAAGCGGAGCTGAGCCACCACTAGGCTTACTACAGTCAGAGGCAGTGACGTATATTGTGCAGGTAAGCGGAGCTGTGCCACCACTAGGCTTACTACAGTCTGAGGTAGTGACGTATATTGCGCAGGTAAGCGGAGCTGTGCCACCGCTAGGCTTACTACAGTCTGAGGTAGTGACGTATATTGTACAGGAAGCGGAGCTGTGCCACCACTAGGCTTACTACAGTCTGAGGTAGTGACGTATATTGCGCAGGTAAGCGGAGCTGTGCCACCACTAGGCTTACTGCAGTCTGAGGTAGTGACGTATATTGTGCAGGTAAGCGGAGCTGTGCCACCACTAGGCTTACTACAGTCTGAGGCAGTGACGTATATTGTGCAGGTAAGCGGAGCTGAGCCACCACTAGGCTTACTACAGTCTGAGGTAGTGACGTATATTGTGCAGGTAAGCGGAGCTGAGCCACCACTAGGCTTACTACAGTCTGAGGCAGTGACGTATATTGTGCAGGTAAGCGGAGCTGAGCCACCACTAGGCTTACTACAGTCAGAGGCAGTGACGTATATTGTGCAGGTAAGCGGAGCTGTGCCACCACTAGGCTTACTACAGTCTGAGGTAGTGACGTATATTGTGCAGGTAAGCGGAGCTGAGCCACCGCTAGGCTTACTACAGTCTGAGGTAGTGACGTATATTGTGCAGGTAAGCGGAGCTGAGACACCACTAGGCTTACTACAGTCTGAGGTAGTGACGTATATTGTGCAGGTAAGCGGAGCTGAGCCACCACTAGGCTTATTACA
The DNA here is from genome assembly GCF_055691185.1 of Crinia signifera. Classification (NCBI taxonomy): domain Eukaryota; kingdom Metazoa; phylum Chordata; class Amphibia; order Anura; family Myobatrachidae; genus Crinia; species Crinia signifera. Next base: position 36,687 of record NW_028142530.1, on the reverse strand, counting down.
GTCTGATGTAGTGACGTATACTGTGCAGGTAAGCGGAGCTGAGCCACCACTAGGCTTACTACAGTCTGATGTCGTGACGTATATTGTGCAGGTAAGCGGAGCTGAGCCACCACTAGGCTTACTACAGTCTGAGGTAGTGACGTATACTGTGCAGGTAAGCGGAGCTGAGCCACCACTAGGCTTACTACAGTCTGAGGTAGTTACGTATGTTGTGCAGGTAAGCGGAGCTGAGCCACCACTAGGCTTACTACAGTCTGAGGTAGTGACGTATATTGTGCAGGTAAGCGGAGCTGAGCCACCACTAGGCTTACTACAGTCTGAGGTAGTGACGTATATTGTGCAGGTAAGCAGAGCTGAGCCACCGCTAGGCTTACTACAGTCTGAGGCAGTGACGTATATTGTGCAGGTAAGCGGAGCTGAGACACCCCTAGGCTTACTACAGTCTGAGGTAGTGACGTATATTGTGCAGGTAAGTGGAGCTGTGCCACCACTAGGCTTATTACAGTCTGAGGTAGTGACGTATATTGTGCAGGTAAGCGGAGCTGAGCCACCCCTAGGCTTACTACAGTCTGAGGTAGTGACGTATATTGTGCAGGTAAGCGGAGCTGAGCCACCACTAGGCTTACTACAGTCTGAGGTAGTGACGTATATTGTGCAGGTAAGCGGAGCTGTGCCACCACTAGGCTTACTACAGTCTGAGGTAGTGACGTATATTGTGCAGGTAAGCGGAGCTGTGCCACCACTAGGCTTACTACAGTCTGAGGTAGTGACGTATATTGTGCAGGTAAGCGGAGCTGAACCACCGCTAGGCTTACTACAGTCTGAGGTAGTGACGTATATTGTGCAGGTAAGCGGAGCTGAGCCACCACTAGGCTTACTACAGTCTGAGGTAGTGACGTATATTGTGCAGGTAAGCGGAGCTGTGCCACCACTAGGCTTACTACAGTCTGAGGTAGTGACGTATATTGTGCAGGGAAGCGGAGCTGAGCCACCACTAGGCTTACTACAGTCTGAGGTAGTGACGTATATTGTGCAGGTAAGCGGAGCTGAGCCACCACTAGGCTTACTACAGTCTGAGGTAGTGACGTATGTTGTGCAGGTAAGCGGAGCTGAGCCACCACTAGGCTTACTACAGTCTGAGGTAGTGACGTATATTGTGCAGGTAAGCGGAGCTGAGCCACCAATAGGCTTACTACAGTCTGAGGTAGTGACGTATATTGTGCAGGTAAGCGGAGCTGAGCCACCACTAGGCTTACTACAGTCTGAGGTAGTGACGTATATTGTGCAGGTAAGCGGAGCTGTACCACCACTAGGCTTACTACAGTCTGAGGTAGTGACGTATATTGTGCAGGTAAGCGGAGCTGAGCCACCGCTAGGCTTACTACAGTCTGAGGTAGTGACGTATACTGTGCAGGTAAGCGGAGCTGTGCCACCACTAGGCTTACTACAGTCTGAGGTAGTGACGTATACTGTGCAGGTAAGCGGAGCTGAGCCACCACTAGGCTTACTACAGTCTGAGGTAGTGACGTATACTGTGCAGGTAAGCGGAGCTGTGCCACCACTAGGCTTACTACAGTCTGAGGTAGTGACGTATACTGTGCAGGTAAGCGGAGCTGTGCCACCACTAGGCTTACTACAGTCTGAGGTAGTGACGTATACTGTGCAGGTAAGCGGAGCTGTGCCACCACTAGGCTTACTACAGTCTGAGGTAGTGACGTATATTGTGCAGGTTAGCGGAGCTGAGCCACCACTAGGCTTACTACAGTCTGAGGCAGTGATGTATATTGTGCAGGTAAGCAGAGCTGAGCCACCGCTAGGCTTACTACAGTCTGAGGTAGTGACGTATATTGTGCAGGTAAGCAGAGCTGTGCCACCACTAGGCTTACTACAGTCTGAGGTAGTGACGTATACTGTGCAGGTAAGCGGAGCTGTGCCACCACTAGGCTTACTACAGTCTGAGGTAGTGACGTATACTGTGCAGGTAAGCGGAGCTGTGCCACCACTAGGCTTACTACAGTCTGAGGTAGTGACGTATATTGTGCAGGTTAGCGGAGCTGAGCCACCACTAGGCTTACTACAGTCTGAGGCAGTGATGTATATTGTGCAGGTAAGCAGAGCTGAGCCACCACTAGGCTTACTACAGTCTGAGGCAGTGATGTATATTGTGCAGGTAAGCAGAGCTGAACCACCACTAGGCTTACTACAGTCTGAGGTAGTGACGTATACTGTGCAGGTAAGCGGAGCTGTGCCACCACTAGGCTTACTACAGTCTGAGGTAGTGACGTATACTGTGCAGGTAAGCGGAGCTGTACCACCACTAGGCTTACTACAGTCTGAGGTAGTGACGTATATTATGCAGGTAAGCGGAGCTGCGCCACCGCTAGGCTTACTACAGTCTGAGGTAGTGACGTATATTGTGCAGGTAAGCAGAGCTGTACCACCACTAGGCTTACTACAGTCTGAGGTAGTGACGTATATTGTGCAGGTAAGCGGAGCTGTGCCACCACTAGGCTTACTACAGTCTGAGGCAGTGACGTATACTGTGCAGGTAAGCGGAGCTGAGCCACCACTAGGCTTACTACAGTCTGAGATAGTGACATATATTGTGCAGGTAAGCGGAGCTGAACCACCACTAGGCTTACTACAGTCTGAGGTAGTGACGTATACTGTGCAGGTAAGCGGAGCTGTGCCACCACTAGGCTTTATACAGTCTGAGGTAGTGACGTATATTGTGCAGGTAAGCGGAGCTGAACCACCACTAGGCTTACTACAGTCAGAGGCAGTGACGTATATTGTGCAGGTAAGCGGAGCTGTGCCACCGCTAGGCTTACTACAGTCTGAGGTAGTGACGTATATTGTGCAGGTAAGCGGAGCTGAGCCACCGCTAGGCTTACTACAGTCTGAGGTAGTGACGTATATTGTGCAGGTAAGCGGAGCTGAGACACCACTAGGCTTACTACAGTCTGAGGTAGTGACGTATACTGTGCAGGTAAGCGGAGCTGAGACACCACTAGGCTTACTACAGTCTGAGGTAGTGACGTATATTGTGCAGGTAAGCAGAGCTGAGCCACCGCTAGGCTTACTACAGTCTGAGGTAGTGACGTATATTGTGCAGGTAAGCAAAGCTGTGCCACCACTAGGCTTACTACAGTCTGAGGCAGTGACGTATATTGTGCAGGTAAGTGGAGCTGTGCCACCACTAGGCTTATTACAGTCTGAGGTAGTGACGTATATTGTGCAGGTAAGCGGAGCTGAACCACCACTAGGCTTACTACAGTCTGAGGTAGTGACGTATATTGTGCAGGTAAGCGGAGCTGTGCCACCACTAGGCTTATTACAGTCTGAGGTAGTGACGTATATTGTGCAGGTAAGCGGAGCTGAACCACCGCTAGGCTTACTACAGTCTGAGGTAGTGACGTATATTGTGCAGGTAAGCGGAGCTGAACCACCACTAGGCTTACTACAGTCTGAGGTAGTGACGTATATTGTGCAGGTAAGCGGAGCTGTGCCACCACTAGGCTTACTACAGTCTGAGGTAGTGACGTATATTGTGCAGGTAAGCGGAGCTGAACCACCACTAGGCTTACTACAGTCTGAGGTAGTGACGTATATCATGCAGGTAAGCAGAGCTGAGCCACCACTAGGCTTACTACAGTCTGAGGTAGTGACGTATATTGTGCAGGTAAGTGGAGCTGTGCCACCACTAGGCTTATTACAGTCTGAGGTAGTGACGTATATTGTGCAGGTAAGCGGATCTGAACCACCACTAGGCTTACTACAGTCTGAGGTAGTGACGTATATTGTGCAGGTAAGCGGAGCTGAGCCACCGCTAGGCTTACTACAGTCTGAGGTAGTGACGTATATTGTGCAGGTAAGCGGAGCTGAACCACCACTAGGCTTACTACAGTCTGAGGTAGTGACGTATATTGTGCAGGTAAGCGGAGCTGAGCCACCACTAGGCTTACTACAGTCTGAGGTAGTGACGTATATTGTGCAGGTAAGCGGAGCTGAGCCACCGCTAGGCTTACTACAGTCTGAGGTAGTGACGTATATCATGCAGGTAAGCAGAGCTGAGCCACCACTAGGCTTACTACAGTCTGAGGTAGTGACGTATACTGTGCACGTAAGCGGAGCTGAGCCACCACTAGGCTTACTACAGTCTGAGGTAGTGACGTATACTGTGCAGGTAAGCGGAGCTGCGCCACCACTAGGCTTACTACAGTCTGAGGTAGTGACGTATACTGTGCAGGTAAGCGGAGCTGTGCCACCACTAGGCTTACTACAGTCTGAGGTAGTGACGTATATTGTGCAGGTAAGCGGAGCTGAGCCACCACTAGGCTTACTACAGTCTGAGGTAGTGACGTATATTGTGCAGGTAAGCGGAGCTGAGCCACCACTAGGCTTACTACAGTCTGAGGTAGTGACGTATATTGTGCAGGTAAGCGAGCTGAACCACCACTAGGCTTACTACAGTCTGAGGTAGCGACGTATATTGTGCAGGTAAGCAGGAGCTGAACCACCACTAGGCTTACTACAGTCTGAGGTAGCGACGTATATTGTGCAGGTAAGCGGAGCTGAGCCACCGCTAGGCTTACTACAGTCTGAGGTAGTGACGTATATTGTGCAGGTAAGCGGAGCTGTGCCACCACTAGGCTTACTACAGTCTGAGGTAGTGACGTATATTGTGCAGGTAAGCGGAGCTGAGCCACCACTAGGCTTACTACAGTCTGAGGTAGTGACGTATACTGTGCAGGTAAGCGGAGCTGAGCCACCACTAGGCTTACTACAGTCTGAGGTAGCGACGTATATTGTGCAGGTAAGCGGAGCTGAGCCACCGCTAGGCTTACTACAGTCTGAGGTAGTGACGTATATTGTGCAGGTAAGCGGAGCTGAGCCACCACTAGGCTTACTACAGTCTGAGGTAGTGACGTATATTGTGCAGGTAAGCGGAGCTGAGCCACCGCTAGGCTTACTACAGTCTGAGGTAGTGACGTATATCATGCAGGTAAGCAGAGCTGAGCCACCACTAGGCTTACTACAGTCTGAGGTAGTGACGTATATTGTGCAGGTAAGCGGAGCTGAGCCACCACTAGGCTTACTACAGTCTGAGGTAGTGACGTATATTGTGCAGGTAAGCGGAGCTGTGCCACCACTAGGCTTACTACAGTCTGAGGTAGTGACGTATATTGTGCAGGTAAGCGGAGCTGAGCCACCACTAGGCTTACTACAGTCTGAGGTAGTGACGTATATTGTGCAGGTAAGCGGAGCTGAGCCACCGCTAGGCTTACTACAGTCTGAGGTAGTGACGTATATTGTGCAGGTAAGCGGAGCTGTGCCACCACTAGGCTTACTACAGTCTGAGGTAGTGACGTATATTGTGCAGGTAAGCGGAGCTGAGCCACCACTAGGCTTACTACAGTCTGAGGTAGTGACGTATATTGTGCAGGTAAGCGGAGCTGAGCCACCGCTAGGCTTACTACAGTCTGAGGTAGTGACGTATGTTGTGCAGGTAAGCAGAGCTGAACCACCACTAGGCTTACTACAGTCTGAGGTAGTGACGTATATTGTGCAGGTAAGCGGAGCTGAGCCACCACTAGGCTTACTACAGTCTGAGGTAGTGATGTATATTGTGCAGGTAAGCGGAGCTGTGCCACCACTAGGCTTACTACAGTCTGAGGCAGTGACGTATATTGTGCAGGTAAGCGGAGCTGAGCCACCGCTAGGCTTACTACAGTCTGAGGTAGTGACGTATATTGTGCAGGTAAGCGGAGCTGAGCCACCACTAGGCTTACTACAGTCTGAGGTAGTGACGTATATTGTGCAGGTAAGTGGAGCTGAGCCACCACTAGGCTTACTACAGTCTGAGGTAGTGACGTATATTGTGCAGGTAAGCGGAGCTGAGCCACCACTAGGCTTACTACAGTCTGAGGTAGTGACGTATATTGTGCAGGTAAGCGGAGCTGTGCCACCACTAGGCTTACTACAGTCTGAGGAAGTGACGTATATTGTGCAGGTAAGCGGAGCTGAGCCACCACTAGGCTTACTACAGTCTGAGGCAGTGACGTATATTGTGCAGGTAAGCGGAGCTGAGCCACCGCTAGGCTTACTACAGTCTGAGGTAGTGACGTATATTGTGCAGGTAAGCGGAGCTGAGCCACCACTAGGCTTACTACAGTCTGAGGTAGTGATGTATATTGTGCAGGTAAGCGGAGCTGTGCCACCACTAGGCTCACTACAGTCTGAGGTAGTGACGTATACTGTGCAGGTAAGCGGAGCTGAGCCACCACTAGGCTTACTACAGTCTGAGGTAGTGACGTATATTGTGCAGGTAAGCGGAGCTGTGCCACCACTAGGCTTACTACAGTCTGAGGTAGTGACGTATATTGTGCAGGTAAGCGGAGCTGAGCCACCAATAGGCTTACTACAGTCTGAGGTAGTGACGTATATTGTGCAGGTAAGCGGAGCTGAGCCACCACTAGGCTTACTACAGTCTGAGGTAGTGACGTATATTGTGCAGGTAAGCGGAGCTGAGCCACCACTAGGCTTACTACAGTCTGAGGTAGTGACGTATATTGTGCAGGTAAGCGGAGCTGTGCCACCCCTAGGCTTACTACAGTCTGAGGTAGTGACGTATATTGTGCAGGTAAGCGGAGCTGAGCCACCACTAGGCTTACTACAGTCTGAGGAAGTGACGTATATTGTGCAGGTAAGCGGAGCTGTGCCACCCCTAGGCTTACTACAGTCTGAGGTAGTGACGTGTATTGTGCAGGTAAGCGGAGCTGAGCCACCACTAGGCTTACTACAGTCTGAGGCAGTGACGTATATTGTGCAGGTAAGCGGAGCTGTGCCACCACTAGGCTTACTACAGTCTGAGGCAGTGACGTATATTGTGCAGGTAAGCGGAGCTGTGCCACCACTAGGCTTACTACAGTCTGAGGCAGTGACGTATATTGTGCAGGTAAGCGGAGCTGAGCCACCACTAGGCTTACTACAGTCTGAGGTAGTGACGTATATTGTGCAGGTAAGCGGAGCTGAGCCACCACTAGGCTTACTACAGTCTGAGGTAGTGACGTATATTGTGCAGGTAAGCGGAGCTGAGCCACCACTAGGCTTACTACAGTCTGAGGTAGTGACGTATATTGTGCAGGTAAGCGGAGCTGAGCCACCGCTAGGCTTACTACAGTCTGAGGTAGTGACGTATATTGTGCAGGTAAGCGGAGATGTGCCACCACTAGGCTTACTACAGTCTGAGGTAGTGACGTATATTGTGCAGGTAAGCGGAGCTGAGCCACCACTAGGCTTACTACAGTCTGAGGTAGTGACGTATATTGTGGAGGTAAGCGGAGCTGCGCCACCACTAGGCTTACTACAGTCTGAGGTAGTGATGTATATTGTGCAGGTAAGCGGAGCTGAGCCACCACTAGGCTTACTACAGTCTGAGGTAGTGACGTATATTGTGCAGGTAAGCGTAGCTGTGCCACCACTAGGCTTACTACAGTCTGAGGTAGTGACGTATATTGTGCAGGTAAGCGGAGCTGGACTACCGCTAGGCTTACTACAGTCTGAGGTAGTGACGTATATTGTGCAGGTAAGCGGAGCTGTACCACCGCTAGGCTTACTACAGTCTGAGGCAGTGACGTGTATTGTGCAGGTAAGCGGAGCTGTGCCACCACTAGGCTTACTACAGTCTGAGGTAGTGACGTATATTGTGCAGGTAAGCGGAGCTGAGCCACCACTAGGCTTACTACAGTCTGAGGTAGTGACGTATTTTGTGCAGGTAAGCGTAGCTGAGCCACCACTAGGCTTATTACAGTCTGAGGTAGTGACGTATACTGTGCAGGTAAGCGGAGCTGAACCACCACTAGGCTTACTACAGTCTGAGGTAGTGATGTATATTGTGCAGGTAAGCGGAGCTGAGACACCACTAGGCTTACTACAGTCTGAGGTAGTGACGTATATTGTGCAGGTAAGCAGAGCTGAGCCACCACTAGGCTTACTACAGTCTGAGGTAGTGACGTATATTGTGCAGGTAAGCGGAGCTGAGCCACCACTAGGCTTACTACAGTCTGAGGTAATGACGTATATTGTGCAGGTAAGCGGAGCTGAACCACCACTAGGCTTACTACAGTCTGAGGTAGTGACATATACTGTGCAGGTAAGCAGAGCTGTACCACCACTAGGCTTACTACAGTCTGAGGTAATGACGTATATTGTGCAGGTAAGCGGAGCTGAGCCACCACTAGGCTTACTACAGTCTGAGGTAGTGACGTATATTGTGCAGGTAAGCGGAGCTGAACCACCACTAGGCTTACTACAGTCTGAGGTAATGACGTATATTGTGCAGGTAAGCGTAGCTGTGCCACCACTAGGCTTACTACAGTCTGAGGTAATGACGTATATTGTGCAGGTAAGCGTAGCTGTGCCACCACTAGGCTTATTACAGTCTGAGGTAGTGACATATATTGTGCAGGTAAGCGGAGCTGAGCCACCACTAGGCTTACTACAGTCTGAGGTAGTGACGTATATTGTGCAGGTAAGCGGAGCTGAGCCACCACTAGGCTTACTACAGTCTGAGGTAGTGACGTATATTGTGCAGGTAAGTGTAGCAGAACCACCACAAGGCTTACTACAGTCTGAGGTAGTGACGTATACTGTGCAGGTAAGCGGAGCTGTGCCACCACTAGGCTTACTACAGTCTGAGGTAGTGACGTATATTGTGCAGGTAAGCGGAGCTGAGCCACCACTAGGCTTACTACAGTCTGAGGTAGTGACGTATATTGTGCAGGTAAGTGTAGCAGAACCACCACAAGGCTTACTACAGTCTGAGGTAGTGACGTATATTGTGCAGGTAAGTGGAGCTGTGCCACCGCTAGGCTTACTACAGTCTGAGGTAGTGACGTATATTGTGCAGGTAAGCGGAGCTGTGCCACCACTAGGCTTACTACAGTCTGAGGTAGTGACGTTTATTGTGCAGGTAAGCGGAGCTGTGCCACCACTAGGCTTACTACAGTCTGAGGTAGTTACGTATGTTGTGCAGGTAAGCGGAGCTGAGCCACCACTAGGCTTTATACAGTCTGAGGTAGTGACGTATATTGTGCAGGTAAGCGGAGCTGTGCCACCACTAGGCTCATTACAGTCTGAGGTAGTGACGTATATTGTGCAGGTAAGCGGAGCTGAGCCACCACTAGGCTTACTACAGTCTGAGGTAGTGACGTATATTGTGCAGGTAAGCGGAGCTGAGCCACCACTAGGCATACTACAGTCTGAGGTAGTGACGTATACTGTGCAGGTAAGCGGAGCTGAGCCACCACTAGGCTAACTACAGTCTGAGGTAGTGACGTATACTGTGCAGGTAAGCAGAGCTGAGCCACCACTAGGCTTACTACAGTCTGAGGTAGTGACGTATATTGTGCAGGTAAGCGGAGCTGTACCACCACTAGGCTTACTACAGTCTGAGGTAGTGACGTATATTGTGCAGGTAAGCGGAGCTGAGCCACCACTAGGCTTTATACAGTCTGAGGTAGTGACGTATATTGTGCAGGTAAGCGGAGCTGAGCCACCACTAGGCTTACTACAGTCTGAGGCAGTGACGTATACTGTGCAGGTAAGCGGAGCTGAGCCACCACTAGGCTTACTACAGTCTGAGGTAGTGACGTATACTGTGCAGGTAAGCGGAGCTGAGCCCCCACTAGGCTTACTGCAGTCTGAGGTAGTGACGTATATTGTGCAGGTAAGCGGAGCTGTGCCACCACTAGGCTTACTACAGTCTGAGGTAGTGACGTATATTGTGCAGGTAAGCGGAGCTGTGCCACCACTAGGCTTACTACAGTCTGAGGTAGTGACGTATATTGTGCAGGTAAGTGTAGCAGAACCACCACAAGGCTTACTACAGTCTGAGGTAGTGACGTATATTGTGCAGGTAAGTGGAGCTGTGCCACCACTAGGCTTACTACAGTCTGAGGTAGTGACGTATACTGTGCAGGTAAGCGGAGCTGAGCCCCCCCTAGGCTTACTACAGTCTGAGGTAGTGACGTATATTGTGCAGGTAAGCGGAGCTGAACCACCACTAGGCTTACTACAGTCTGAGGTAGTGACGTATATTGTGCAGGTAAGCAGAGCTGAGCCACCACTAGGCTTACTACAGTCTGAGGTAGTGACGTATATTGTGCAGGTAAGCGGAGCTGAGCCACCACTAGGCTTACTACAGTCTGAGGTAGTGACGTATATTGTGCAGGTAAGCGGAGCTGTGCCACCACTAGGCTTACTACAGTCTGAGGCAGTGATGTATATTGTGCAGGTAAGCGGAGCTGAACCACCACTAGGCTTACTACAGTCTGTGGTAGTGACGTATATTGTGCAGGTAAGCGGAGCTGAACCACCACTAGGCTTACTACAGTCTGAGGTAGTGACGTATATTGTGCAGGTAAGCGGAGCTGAACCACCACTAGGCTTACTACAGTCTTGTCATGAACCTGACTTGGTTCAGTCAGTTTCTATGCCTGTTTGCTCCTAGCTGCTGCTGTTGCAGCTGCCCTGCATTCCCAATGATTAAGTCTCCAGTGAACTTCCCTGAGTTCTGCAGCCTGATCCCTGATCCACACACACCTGTGCAGTAATCAGGTGTGTCTGTCTTTCCCCAGTGTTGATTAGTGCTGCGGCTGGCAGCCAATCACAGAAAGGCAAGGGGGATATAACTCAGGCCCTGGGTCTTCATTCCTTGCCTTGAAAAATTGCTTTACCTGCTCCAGAGTTCTCCTGTGTTCAGAGAAAGTTTCCAAGGCTCCAGGATATCCAAGCTTACCTGTGTCCCTGCTTCCAGCGATTCCCCAGCTGCTGTTGATTACATGGTTCATTCCATCTCCAGAAGCCTCCTGCTATACCATCTCTGTAGTCGAGTAACAGGTGTCTCGCTGGGCACCTGTCTGGCTCTTAAGCCAGCTATCACCATCAGAGACTTATACCATCTTGTCCTGATCCTGTTGACAGTCCCCGTCAACACCTGGGTTGACTATCGGCCATTGTGCTCCACAGAGACTATTCAGTCAGCATACCTGTGTATACTCCCCGTGTCCACCCCTGTCGACACTCCCAGTCGTCCCTCCTGCAGTTCCCAGACTGCCACCGGTCACCCTGGTCTCCCAAGGCCGTTCCAGGGTCCAGTCTCCTGAGTCCCAGCCTGCGTCCAGAGGACCAGGGCAGGGGGCCGCAACCTGCCTGTCAGACGCAGCTAAGTCCAAAGTCCCTTGCGGGACTCCCTGGTGAATACCGCTGGCAGGTTAGACTCTGCACCCCTGTTCCTGGTCTCCGCCAACCCTCTGGTTCGCTGCGCTCATTCCCCTTGGTGCATGTCACTCATCAAATCTCCTGTGTTCCGCTACACAGCGCCCTCCACTGGTCCACCACGGTCACAGCCGGGAACACAGCAAACCCCTGCGTTGACAGTTTGTTCTAGGCCGATGGACTCGGCTCAAGACCCAAGTGTGGGACCAGCGGTTCTCCAAAATGTTACCGCCCGAATTGAGACCCAAGAAACCATTCAACAACAGGTGATAAAATATCTTCAAGAGGTATCCAGTCGATTGGATACAATGCAGCAGTCCCTGTCAACTCATGTGTCGACTGTCCAAAAATTTGTATCACCCGCTTCTCATTCCAATCTCCAATTGCCGGTGCCAAGCAAATACGACGGTGATTCCAAGACCTGCAGAGGATTCATCAATCAGTGTCAAATTCAATTTGAACTGTTACCTCACAACTTCCCCACAGCAAGAATCAAGATTGCATATATTGTCTCATTGCTTTCCGGATCAGCCCTCAAGTGGGTATCACCACTGTGGGAGAAGTCTGACCCTCTCCTTGCAGACTATGACAAATTTATCGAGACTTTTCGCCGTATTTTTGACAGACCAGGTCGCCCAGCCTCTGCATCCACAGATATCCTTCGGGTCAAACAGGGATCTCGGCCCATGGGGCAATATGTGGTCCACTTTCAGACTTTGGCATCCGAGTTACTGTGGAACAATGAAGCCTTGACAGCTGCGTTCTGGTTAGGAGTATCAGATCGCATCAAGGATGAGCTGGCAACCCGGGATCTTCCAGATCGGTTGGAAGACCTTATCTCCCAATGTGTCAAGATTGACTTACGCCTCCGAGAGAGAGGTTTAGAGAAACAAAAGAAGTTAATTCCCAGAGATATTCCTGAATCACGTTCTGTGTCTCCTGACCGTGAAGAACCCATGCAAATTGGTAGATCACGTCTGACTCCTGCCGAACGGGCCCGCAGGCAGCGCAATAGATTGTGTATATATTGTGCTGCTTCCAATCATTTCATTGATGCCTGTCCTGAGCGTTCAGGAGAGCGCCAATGCCTGACCTACAATGGAGAAGTCAGGTTGGGTCAACTTGTGAAATCTCCTCGTGATAATGACTTTGTCCTTTCAGTGTCCCTCGAGACTCCAGCCGGACCCATACCCAGTTCTGCCCTAGCAGATTCTGGGTCAGGTGGAAACTTCTTCTCTTATGACCTTGTCTCCAAGCTGAAAATTCCTCTGGTACCCATATCTCCGCCTATCTCTGTTACAGCGATAGATGGCAGCAAGATTTCCGGCAGTGAGGTTCGTTTCCGTACTGAACCTGTCCTCCTAAAAGTTGGTACTTTGCATCAAGAGTTAATAAAATTCTTTGTGATTCCCAAAGCATCCTATGACATTGTGCTGGGGCTTCCATGGCTCCGACTCCATAACCCTAGTATCAACTGGTCCACTTTACAGTTGGAACATTGGAGTCCATATTGTCATCAGCATTGTATTATTCCGGCGCTGCCAACCTGTTCCACGCATGTCGCACCACTTCCTGGTCAGACTGACACCTACAGAGACCATATAGATGCGCAGCCTGTCGATACCTTGCCACCACATTGGGAGAGGGATTGTTCCATCAATTTGCTCTCAAGGAAAAATTCTCCGAAAGGCCGTATCTATCCGGTATCAGTCCCTAAGAATCAGGTCCTGCCATCTTGCAATAGAAAGACTCTTCAAAAGAGATTCGTCCAACCTTCTAATTCTCCTGCTGGTATTGGGGTTTGCTCTGCGAAGGAAAAAGGTGGTCTCCGACCTTGTATTGATCCCAGAGACATCGAATCCCATCGCCCTCCAGTAAAAGAGGTTCCGCGTCAGCTCAGACAAAACAAGCCCTATGATAAAATCTTGTACCGTCCTGACCCTCAGAGTATCAAGACATTTGTGCTACCTGAACTCCCCCCAAGACTGTTGTCAGGGGCTCATAAATCTTTGTTCTCCGGGCATCCCGGTGCCCAAAACACCCTCGAGATTCTGCAACGCTCCGATGAGTGTCCACAGATTAGAGAAGACATCAAAGAATGTGTGGCATCCTGTCCAGACTGTGTACAACATGAAATTCCTTTCCAGGGAGGTCCTATCCTCGACGACCATGTTTTTGTCCAGGATGATACTCCGATAAATTCAGTTTCCATCGATGATGGATGGTCCACCTGTTCCGAAGATGGAGACTGAGAAGATCTGTGGAAAACTCAGTTGAGAGTTCCTAGCTCTCCTACCAAGTTCGTTGGAGTGTTCGGAGTCCACCCCTAAAGGAGGGGGTACTGTCATGAACCTGACTTGGTTCAATCAGTTTCTATGCCTGTTTTCTCCTAGCTGCTGCTGTTGCAGCTGCCCTGCATTCCCAATGATTAAGTCTCCAGTGAACTTCCCTGAGTTCTGCAACCTGATCCCTGATCCACACACACCTGTGCAGTAATCAGGTGTGTCTGTCTTTCCCCAGTGTTGATTAGTGCTGCGGCTGGCAGCCAATCACAGAAAGGCAAGGGGGATATAACTCAGGCCCTGGGCCTTCATTCCTTGCCTTGAACAATTGCTTTACCTGCTCCAGAGTTCTCCTGTGTTCAGAGAAAGTTTCCAAGGCTCCAGGATATCCAAGCTTACCTGTGTCCCTGCTTCCAGCGATTCCCCAGCTGCTGTTGATTACATGGTTCATTCCATCTCCAGAAGCCTCCTGCTATACCATCTCTGCAGTCGAGTAACAGGTGTCTCGCTAGGCACCTGTCTGGCTCTTAAGCCAGCTATCACCATCAGAGACTTATACCATCTTGTCCTGATCCTGTCGACAGTCACCGTCAACACCTGGGTTGACTATCGGCCATTGTGCTCCACAGAGACTATTCAGTCAGCATACCTGTGTACACTCCCTGTGTCCACCCCTGTCGACACTCCCAGTCGTCCCTCCTGCAGTTCCCAGACTGCCACCCGTCACCCTGGTCTCCCAAGGCCGTTCCAGGGTCCAGTCTCCTGAGTCCCAGCCTGCGTCCAGAGGACCAGGGCAGGGGGCCGCAACCTGCCTGTCAGACGCAGCTAAGTCCAAAGTCCCTTGCGGGACTCCCTGGTGAATACCGCTGGCAGGTTAGACTCTGCGCCCCTGTTCCTGGTCTCCGCCAACCCTCTGGTTCGCTGCGCTCATTCCCCTTGGTGCATGTCACTCATCAAATCTCCTGTGTTCCGCTACACAGCGCCCTCCACTGGTCCACCACGGTCACAGCCGGGAACACAGCAAACCCCTGCGTTGACAAGTCTGAGGTAGCGACGTATATTGTGCAGGTAAGCGGAGCTGAGCCACCACTAGGCTTACTACAGTCTGAGGTAGTGACATATATTGTGCAGGTAAGCGGAGCTGTGCCACCACTAGGCTTACTACAGTCTGAGGTAGTGACGTATATTGTGCAGGTAAGCGGAGCTGAGCCACCGCTAGGCTTACTACAGTCTGAGGTAGTGACGTATATTGTGCAGGTAAGCGGAGCTGAGCCACCACTAGGCTTACTACAGTCTGAGGTAGTTACGTATATTGTGCAGGTAAGCGGAGCTGAGCCACCACTAGGCTTACTACAGTCTGAGGCAGTGACGTATATTGTGCAGGTAAGCGGAGCTGAGCCACCACTAGGCTTACTACAGTCTGAGGTAGTGACGTATATTGTGCAGGTAAGCGGAGCTGAGCCACCGCTAGGCTACTACAGTCTGAGGTAGCGACGTATATTGTGCAGGAAAGCAGAGCTGAGCCACCACTAGGCTTACTACAGTCTGAGGCAGTGACGTATATTGTGCAGGTAAGCGGAGCTGAGCCACCACTAGGCTTACTACAGTCTGAGGTAGTGACGTATATTGTGCAGGTAAGCGGAGCTGAGCCACCACTAGGCTTACTACAGTCTGAGGTAGTGACGTATATTGTGCAGGTAAGCGGAGCTGAGCCACCACTAGGCTTACTACAGTCTGAGGCAGTGACGTATATTGTGCAGGTAAGCGGAGCTGAGCCACCACTAGGCTTACTACAGTCTGAGGTAGTGACGTATATTGTGCAGGTAAGCGGAGCTGAGCCACCACTAGGCTTACTGCAGTCTGAGGTAGTGACGTATATTGTGCAGGTAAGCGGAGCTGAGCCACCACTAGGCATACTACAGTCTGAGGTAGTGACGTATATTGTGCAGGTAAGCGGAGCTGAGCCACCACTAGGCTTACTGCAGTCTGAGGTAGTGACGTATATTGTACAGGTAAGCGGAGCTGAGCCACCACTAGGCTTACTACAGTCTGAGGTAGTGACGTATATTGTGCAGGTAAGCGGAGCTGAGCCACCACTAGGCTTACTACTGTCTGAGGCAGTGACGTATATTGTGCAGGTAAGCGGAGCTGAGCCACCACTAGGCATACTACAGTCTGAGGTAGTGACGTATATTGTGCAGGTAAGCGGAGCTGAGTCACCACTAGGCTTACTACAGTCTGAGGTAGTGACGTATATTGTGCAGGTAAGCAGAGCTGAGCCACCACTAGGCTTACTACAGTCTGAGGTAGTGACGTATATTGTGCAGGTAAGCGGAGCTGAGCCACCGCTAGGCTTACTACAGTCTGAGGTAGTGACGTATATTGTGCAGGTAAGCAGAGCTGAGCCACCACTAGGCTTACTACAGTCTGAGGTAGTGACGTATATTGTGCAGGTAAGCGGAGCTGAGCCACCGCTAGGCTTACTACAGTCTGAGGTAGTGACGTATATTGTGCAGGTAAGCGGAGCTGAGCCACCACTAGGCTTACTACAGTCTGAGGTAGTTACGTATATTGTGCAGGTAAGCGGAGCTGGGCCACCCCTAGGCTCACTACAGTCTGAGGTAGTGACGTATATTGTGCAGGTAAGCGGAGCTGAGCCACCACTAGGCTTACTACAGTCTGAGGTAGTGACATATATTGTGCAGGTAAGCAGAGCTGAGCCACCACTAGGCTTACTACAGTCTGAGGTAGTGACGTATATTGTGCAGGTAAGCGGAGCTGAGCCACCACTAGGCTTACTACAGTCTGAGGTAGTGACGTATATTGTGCAGATAAGCGGAGGTGAGCCACCACTAGGCTTACTACAGTCTGAGGTAGTGACGTATACTGTGCAGGTAAGCGGAGCTGTACCACCGCTAGGCTTACTACAGTCTGAGGCAGTGACGTATATTGTGCAGGTAAGGGGAGGTGAGCCACCACTAGGCTTACTACAGTCTGAGGTAGTGACGTATATTGTGCAGGTAAGGGGAGGTGAGCCACCACTAGGCTTACTACAGTCTGAGGTAGTGACGTATATTGTGCAGATAAGCGGAGGTGAGCCACCACTAGGCTTACTACAGTCTGAGGTAGTGACGTATATTGTGCAGGTAAGCGGAGATGAACCACCACTAGGCTTACTACAGTCTGAGGCAGTGACGTATATTGTGCAGGTAAGCGGAGCTGAGCCACCACTAGGCTTACTACAGTCTGAGGCAGTGACGTATATTGTGCAGGTAAGCGGAGCTGTACCACCACTAGGCTTACTACAGTCTGAGGTAGTGACGTATATTGTGCAGGTAAGCGGAACTGAGCCACCGCTAGGCTTACTACAGTCTGAGGTAGTGACGTATATTGTGCAGGTGAGCGGAGCTGAGCCACCACTAGGCTTACTACAGTCTGAGGTAGTTACGTATATTGCGCAGGTAAGCGGAGCTGAGCCACCACTAGGCTTACTACAGTCTGAGGTAGTTACGTATATTGCGCAGGTAAGCGGAGCTGAGCCACCACTAGGCTTACTACAGTCTGAGGTAATGACGTATATTGTGCAGGTAAGCGGAGCTGTGCCACCACTAGGCTACTACAGTCTGAGGTAGTGACGTATATTGTGCAGGTAAGCGGAGCTGAACCACCACTAGGCTTACTACAGTCTGAGGTAGTGACGTATATTGTGCAGGTAAGCGGAGCTGAGCCACCGCTAGGCTTACTACAGTCTGAGGTAGTGACGTATATTGTGCAGGTAAGCGGAGCTGAGCCACCGCTAGGCTTACTACAGTCTGAGGTAGTGACGTATATTGTGCAGGTAAGCGGAGCTGAGCCACCACTAGGCTTACTACAGTCTGAGGCAGTGACGTATATTGTGCAGGTAAGCGGAGCTGAGCCACCACTAGGCTTACTACAGTCTGAGGTAGTTACGTATATTGCGCAGGTAAGCGGAGCTGAGCCACCACTAGGCTTACTACAGTCTGAGGTAATGACGTATATTGTGCAGGTAAGCGGAGCTGAGCCACCACTAGGCTTATTACAGTCTGAGGCAGTGACGTATATTGTGCAGGTAAGCGGAGCTGAGCCACCACTAGGCTTGCTACAGTCTGAGGTAGTGACGTATATTGTGCAGGTAAGCGGAGCTGAGCCACCACTAGGCTTACTACAGTCTGAGGTAGTGACGTATATATTGCGCAGGTAAGCGGAGCTGTGCCACCACTAGGCTTACTACAGTCTGAGGTAGTGACGTATATTGCGCAGGTAAGCGGAGCTGAGCCACCACTAGGCTTACTACAGTCAGAGGCAGTGACGTATATTGTGCAGGTAAGCGGAGCTGTGCCACCACTAGGCTTACTACAGTCTGAGGTAGTGACGTATATTGTGCAGGTAAGCGGAGATGAACCACCACTAGGCTTACTACAGTCTGATGTAGTGACGTATATTGTGCAGGTAAGCGGAGCTGAACCACCACTAGGCTCACTACAGTCTGAGGTAGTGACGTATATTGTGCAGGTAAGCGGAGGTGAGCCACCACTAGGCTTACTACAGTCTGAGGCAGTGACGTATATTGTGCAGGTAATCGGAGCTGAGCCACCACTAGGCTTACTACAGTCTGAGGTAGTGACGTATATTGTGCATGTAAGCGGAGCTGAGCCACCACTAGGCTTACTACAGTCAGAGGCAGTGACGTATATTGTGCAGGTAAGCGGAGCTGAGACACCGCTAGGCTTACTACAGTCTGAGGTAGTGACGTATATTGTGCAGGTAAGCAGAGCTGTGCCACCACTAGGCTTACTACAGTCTGAGGTAGTGACGTATATTGTGCAGGTAAGCAGAGATGAACCACCACTAGGCTTACCACAGTCTGAGGTAGTGACGTATATTGTGCACGTAAGCGGATCTGAACCACCCTTAGGCTTCCTACAGTCTGAGGTAGTGACGTATATTGTGCAGGTAAGCGGAGCTGTACCACCACTAGGCTTGCTACAGTCTGAGGTAGTGAAATATATTATACAGGTAAGCGGAGCTGAACCACCACTAGGCTTAGTACAGTCTGAGGTAGTGACGTATATTGTGCAGGTAAGCGGAGCTGAGCCACCACTAGGCTTACTACAGTCTGAGGTAGTGACGTATATTGTGCAGGTAAGCGGAGCTGAGTCACCCCTAGGCTTACTACAGTCTGAGGTAGTGACGTATATTGTGCAGGTAAGCGGAGCTGTGCCACCACTAGGCTTACTACAGTCTGAGGTAGTGACGTATATTGTGCAGGTAAGCGGAGCTGTACCACCACTAGGCTTACTACAGTCTGATGTAGTGACGTATACTGTGCAGGTAAGCGGAGCTGAGCCACCACTAGGCTTACTACAGTCTGAGGTAGTGATGTATATTATGCAGGTAAGCGGAGATGTGCCACCACTAGGCTTACTACAGTCTGAGGTAGTGACGTATATTGTGCAGGTAAGCAGAGCTGAGCCACCACTAGGCTTACTACAGTCTGAGGTAGTGATGTATACTGCGCAGGTAAGCGGAGCTGGGCCACCCCTAGGCTTACTACAGTCTGAGGTAGTGACGTATATTGTGCAGGTAAGCGGAGCTGAGCCACCACTAGGCTTACTACAGTCTGAGGTAGTGACGTATATTGTGCAGGTAAGCGGAGCTGTGCCACCACTAGGCTCACTACAGTCTGAGGTAGTGACGTATATTGTGCAGGTAAGCGGAGCTGAGTCACCCCTAGGCTTACTACAGTCTGAGGTAGTGACGTATATTGTGCAGGTAAGCGGAGCTGTACCACCACTGGGCTTACTACAGTCTGATGTAGTGATGTATACTGTGCAGGTAAGCGGAGCTGAGCCACCACTAGGCTTACTACAGTCTGAGGTAGTGACGTATATTGTGCAGGTAAGCGGAGCTGAGCCACCACTAGGCTTACTACAGTCTGAGGTAGTGACGTATATTGTGCAGGTAAGCAGAGCTGAACCACCACTAGGCTTACTACAGTCTGAGGTAGTGACGTATATTGTGCAGGTAAGCAGAGCTGAGCCCCCACTAGGCTTACTACAGTCTGAGGTAGTGACGTTTATTGTGCAGGTAAGCGGAGCTGAGCCACCACTAGGCTTACTACAGTCTGAGGTAGTGATGTATATTGTGCAGGTAAGCGGAGCTGAGCCACCGCTAGGCTTACTACAGTCTGAGGTAGTGACGTATATTGTGCAGGTAAGCGGAGCTGTACCACCACTAGGCTTACTACAGTCTGAGGTAGTGACATATATTGTGCAGGTAAGCGGAGCTGAGCCACCACTAGGCTTACTACAGGTCTGAGGTAGTGACGTATATTGTGCAGGTAAGCAGAGCTGAGCCCCCACTAGGCTTACTACAGTCTGAGGTAGTGATGTATATTGTGCAGGTAAGCGGAGCTGAGCCACCGCTAGGCTTACTACAGTCTGAGGTAGTGATGTATATTGTGCAGGTAAGCGGAGCTGTACCACCACTAGGTTTACTACAGTCTGAGGTAGTGACATATATTGTGCAGGTAAGCGGAGCTGAGCCACCACTAGGCTTACTACAGTCTGAGGTAGTGACGTATATTGTGCAGGTAAGCAGAGCTGAGCCCCCACTAGGCTTACTACAGTCTGAGGTAGTGACGTATGTTGTGCAGGTAAGCGGAGCTGAGCCACCACTAGGCTTACTACAGTCTGAGGTAGTGACGTATATTGTGCAGGTAAGCGGAGCTGAGCCACCACTAGGCTTACTACAGTCTGAGGTAGCGACGTATATTGTGCAGGGAAGCGGAGCTGTACCACCACTAGGCTTACTACAGTCTGAGGTAGCGACGTATATTGTGCAGGGAAGCGGAGCTGTGCCACCACTAGGCTTATTACAGTCTGAGGTAGTGACGTATATTGTGCAGGTAAGCGGAGCTGAGCCACCGCTAGGCTTACTACAGTCTGAGGTAGTGACGTATATTGTGCAGGTAAGCGGAGCTGTGCCACCACTAGGCTTACTACAGTCTGAGGTAGTGACGTATATTGTGCAGGTAAGCGGAGCTGAGCCACCACTAGGCTTACTACAGTCTGAGGTAGTGACGTATATTGTGCAGGTAAGCGGAGCTGTGCCACCACTAGGCTTACTACAGTCTGAGGTAGTGACGTATATTGTGCAGGTAAGCGGAGATGTGCCACCACTAGGCTTACTACAGTCTGAGGTAGTGACGTATATTATGCAGGTAAGCGGAGCTGTACCACCACTAGGCTTACTACAGTCTGAGGTAGTGACGTATATTGCGCAGGTAAGCGGAGCTGAGCCACCACTAGGCTTACTACAGTCTGATGTAGTGACGTATATTGTGCAGGTAAGCGGAGCTGAGCCACCACTAGGCTTACTACAGTCTGAGGTAGTGACGTATATTGTGCAGGTAAGCGGAGCTGAGCCACCACTAGGCTTACTACAGTCTGAGGTAGTGACGTATATTGTGCAGGTAAGCGGAGCTGTGCCACCACTAGGCTTACTACAGTCTGAGGTAGTGACGTATATTGTGCAGGTAAGCGGAGCTGAGCCACCACTAGGCTTACTACAGTCTGAGGTAGTGACGTATATTGTGCAGGTAAGCGGAGCTGAGCCACCGCTAGGCTTACTACAGTCTGAGGTAGTGACGTATATTGTGCAGGTAAGCGGAGCTGTGCCACCACTAGGCTTTATACAGTCTGAGGTAGCGACGTATATTGTGCAGGTAAGCAGAGCTGAGCCACCCCTAGGCTTACTACAGTCTGAGGTAGCGACGTATATTGTGCAGGTAAGCGGAGCTGTGCCACCACTAGGATTACTACAGTCTGAGGTAGTGACGTATATTGTGCAGGTAAGCGGAGCTGAGCCACCACTAGGCTTACTACAGTCTGAGGTAGTGACGTATACTGTGCAGGTAAGCGGAGCTGAGCCACCACTAGGCTTACTACAGTCTGAGTTAGTGACGTATATTGTGCAGGTAAGCGGAGCTGTGCCACCACTAGGCTTACTACAGTCTGAGGTAGCGACGTATATTGTGCAGGTAAGCGGAACTGAACCACCCCTAGGCTTACTACAGTCTGAGGTAGTGACGTATACTGTGCAGGTAAGCAGAGCTGCGCCACCACTAGGCTTACTACAGTCTGAGGTAGTGACGTATATTGTGCAGGTAAGCGGAGGTGAGCCACCACTAGGCTTACTACAGTCTGAGGTAATGACGTATATTGTGCAGGTAAGCGGAACTGAACCACCGCTAGGCTTACTACAGTCTGAGGTAGTGATGTATATTGTGCAGGTAAGCGGAGCTGAGCCACCACTAGGCTTACTACAGTCTGAGGTAGTGAAGTATATTGCGCAGGTAAGCAGAGCTGAGCCACCCCTAGGCTTACTACAGGTCTGAGGTAGTGACGTATATTGTGCAGGTAAGCGGAGCTGAGCCACCCCTAGGCTCACTACAGTCTGAGGTAATGACGTATATTGTGCAGGTAAGCGGAGCTGTGCCACCACTAGGCTTACTACAGTCTGAGGTAGTGACGTATAGTGTGCAGGTAAGCGGAGCTGAGCCACCACTAGGCTTACTACAGTCTGAGGTAGTGACGTATACTGTGCAGGTAAGCGGAGCTGAACCACCACTAGGCTTACTACAGTCTGAGGTAGTGATGTATATTGTGCAGGTAAGCGGAGCTGAGCCACCACTAGGCTTACTACAGTCTGAGGTAGTGAAGTATATTGTGCAGGTAAGCGGAGCTGAGCCACCACTAGGCTTACTACAGTCTGAGGTAATGACGTATATTGTGCAGGTAAGCGGAGCTGAGCCACCACTAGGCTTACTACAGTCTGAGGTAGTGACGTATACTGTGCAGGTAAGCGGAGCTGAACCACCACTAGGCTTACTACAGTCTGAGGTAGTGATGTATATTGTGCAGGTAAGCGGAGCTGAGCCACCACTAGGCTTACTACAGTCTGAGGTAGTGAAGTATATTGCGCAGGTAAGCAGAGCTGAGCCACCCCTAGGCTTACTACAGGTCTGAGGTAGTGACGTATATTGTGCAGGTAAGCGGAGCTGAGCCACCCCTAGGCTTACTACAGGTCTGAGGTAGTGACGTATATTGTGCAGGTAAGCGGAGCTGAGCCACCACTAGGCTTACTACAGTCTGAGGTAGTGACGTATATTGTGCAGGTAAGCGGAGCTGAACCACCACTAGGCTTACTACAGTCTGAGGTAGTGACGTATAGTGTGCAGGTAAGCGGAGCTGAGCCACCACTAGGCTTACTACAGTCTGAGGTAGTGACGTATACTGTGCAGGTAAGCGGAGCTGAACCACCACTAGGCTTACTACAGTCTGAGGCAGTGACGTATATTGTGCAGGTAAGCGGAGCTGAACCACCACTAGGCTTACTACAGTCTGAGGCAGTGACGTATACTGTGCAGGTAAGCGGAGCTGAGCCACCACTAGGCTTACTACAGTCTGAGGTAGTGACGTATATTGTGCAGGTAAGCGGAGCTGAGCCACCACTAGGCTTACTACAGTCTGAGGTAGTGATGTATATTGTGCAGGAAAGCAGAGATGAGCCACCACTAGGCTTACTACAGTCTGAGGTAGTGACGTATATTGTGCAGGTAAGCGGAGCTGAGCCACCACTAGGCTTACTACAGTCTGAGGTAGTGACGTATATTGCGCAGGTAAGCGGAGCTGAGCCACCACTAGGCTTACTACAGTCTGAGGTAGTGACGTATATTGTGCAGGTAAGCGGAGCTGTGCCACCACTAGGCTTACTACAGTCTGAGGTAGTGACGTATATTGTGCAGGTAAGCGGAGCTGTGCCACCACTAGGCTTACTACAGTCTGAGGTAGTGACGTATATTGTGCAGGTAAGCGGAGCTGAGCCACCACTAGGCTTACTACAGTCTGAGGTACTGACGTATATTGTGCAGGGAAGCGGAACTGAACCACCACTAGGCTTACTACAGTCTGAGGTAGTGACGTATATTGTGCAGGTAAGCGGAGCTGAGCCACCGCTAGGCTTACTACAGTCTGAGGTAGCGACGTATATTGTGCAGGTAAGCGGAGCTGAACCACCGCTAGGCTTACTACAGTCTGAGGTAGTGACGTATATTGTGCAGGTAAGCGGAGCTGTGCCACCACTAGGCTTACTACAGTCTGAGGTAGTGACGTATATTGTGCAGGTAAGCGGAGCTGAGCCACCACTAGGCTTACTACAGTCTGAGGTAGTGACGTATATTGTGCAGGTAAGCGGAGCTGAGCCACCACTAGGCTTATTACAGTCTGAGGTAGTGACGTATATTGTGCAGGTAAGCGGAGCTGTGCCACCACTAGGCTTACTACAGTCTGAGGTAGTGACGTATATTGTGCAGGTAAGCGGAGCTGAGCCACCACTAGGCTTACTACAGTCTGAGGTAGCGACGTATATTGTACAGGAAGCGGAGCTGTGCCACCACTAGGCTTACTACAGTCTGAGGTAGCGACGTATATTGTGCAGGTAAGCGGAGCTGAGTCACCGCTAGGCTTATTACAGTCTGATGTAGTGACGTATACTGTGCAGGTAAGCGGAGCTGAGCCACCACTAGGCTTACTACAGTCTGAGGCAGTGACGTGTATTGTGCAGGTAAGCGGAGCTGTACCACCGCTAGGCTTACTACAGTCTGAGGTAGTGACGTATATTGTGCAGGTAAGCGGAGCTGAGCCACCACTAGGCTTACTAGAGTCTGAGGTAGTGACGTATATTGCGCAGGTAAGCGGAGCTGAGCCACCACTAGGCTTACTACAGTCTGAGGTAATGACGTATATTGTGCAGGTAAGCGGAGCTGAGCCACCACTAGGCTTACTAGAGTCTGAGGTAGTGACGTATATTGTGCAGGTAAGCGGAGCTGAGCCACCACTAGGCTTACTACAGTCTGAGGTAATGACGTATATTGTGCAGGTAAGCGGAGCTGAACCACCACTAGGCTTACTACAGTCTGAGGTAGTGATGTATATTGCGCAGGAAAGCGGAGCTGAGCCACCACTAGGCTTATTACAGTCTGAGGTAGTGACGTATATTGTGCACGTAAGCGGAGCTGAACCACCCTTAGGCTTGCTACAGTCTGAGGTAGTGACGTATACTGTGCAGGTTAGCGGAGCTGTGCCACCACTAGGCTTACTACAGTCTGAGGTAGTGACGTATATTATGCAGGTTAGCGGAGCTGTGCCACCACTAGGCTTACTACAGTCTGAGGTAGTGACGTATATTGTGCAGGTAAGCGGAGATGTGCCACCACTAGGCTTACTACAGTCTGAGGTAGTGACGTATATTGTGCAGGTAAGCGGAGCTGAGCCACCACTAGGCTTACTACAGTCTGAGGTAGTGACGTATATTGTGCAGGTAAGCAGAGCTGAGCCCCCACTAGGCTTACTACAGTCTGAGGTAGTGACGTATGTTGTGCAGGTAAGCGGAGCTGAGCCACCACTAGGCTTACTACAGTCTGAGGTAGTGACGTATATTGTGCAGGTAAGCGGAGCTGAGCCACCACTAGGCTTACTACAGTCTGAGGTAGCGACGTATATTGTGCAGGGAAGCGGAGCTGTACCACCACTAGGCTTACTACAGTCTGAGGTAGCGACGTATATTGTGCAGGGAAGCGGAGCTGTGCCACCACTAGGCTTATTACAGTCTGAGGTAGTGACGTATATTGTGCAGGTAAGCGGAGCTGAGCCACCGCTAGGCTTACTACAGTCTGAGGTAGTGACGTATATTGTGCAGGTAAGCGGAGCTGTGCCACCACTAGGCTTACTACAGTCTGAGGTAGTGACGTATATTGTGCAGGTAAGCGGAGCTGAGCCACCACTAGGCTTACTACAGTCTGAGGTAGTGACGTATATTGTGCAGGTAAGCGGAGCTGTGCCACCACTAGGCTTACTACAGTCTGAGGTAGTGACGTATATTGTGCAGGTAAGCGGAGATGTGCCACCACTAGGCTTACTACAGTCTGAGGTAGTGACGTATATTATGCAGGTAAGCGGAGCTGTACCACCACTAGGCTTACTACAGTCTGAGGTAGTGACGTATATTGCGCAGGTAAGCGGAGCTGAGCCACCACTAGGCTTACTACAGTCTGATGTAGTGACGTATATTGTGCAGGTAAGCGGAGCTGAGCCACCACTAGGCTTACTACAGTCTGAGGTAGTGACGTATATTGTGCAGGTAAGCGGAGCTGAGCCACCACTAGGCTTACTACAGTCTGAGGTAGTGACGTATATTGTGCAGGTAAGCGGAGCTGTGCCACCACTAGGCTTACTACAGTCTGAGGTAGTGACGTATATTGTGCAGGTAAGCGGAGCTGAGCCACCACTAGGCTTACTACAGTCTGAGGTAGTGACGTATATTGTGCAGGTAAGCGGAGCTGAGCCACCGCTAGGCTTACTACAGTCTGAGGTAGTGACGTATATTGTGCAGGTAAGCGGAGCTGTGCCACCACTAGGCTTTATACAGTCTGAGGTAGCGACGTATATTGTGCAGGTAAGCAGAGCTGAGCCACCCCTAGGCTTACTACAGTCTGAGGTAGCGACGTATATTGTGCAGGTAAGCGGAGCTGTGCCACCACTAGGATTACTACAGTCTGAGGTAGTGACGTATATTGTGCAGGTAAGCGGAGCTGAGCCACCACTAGGCTTACTACAGTCTGAGGTAGTGACGTATACTGTGCAGGTAAGCGGAGCTGAGCCACCACTAGGCTTACTACAGTCTGAGTTAGTGACGTATATTGTGCAGGTAAGCGGAGCTGTGCCACCACTAGGCTTACTACAGTCTGAGGTAGCGACGTATATTGTGCAGGTAAGCGGAACTGAACCACCCCTAGGCTTACTACAGTCTGAGGTAGTGACGTATACTGTGCAGGTAAGCAGAGCTGCGCCACCACTAGGCTTACTACAGTCTGAGGTAGTGACGTATATTGTGCAGGTAAGCGGAGGTGAGCCACCACTAGGCTTACTACAGTCTGAGGTAATGACGTATATTGTGCAGGTAAGCGGAACTGAACCACCGCTAGGCTTACTACAGTCTGAGGTAGTGATGTATATTGTGCAGGTAAGCGGAGCTGAGCCACCACTAGGCTTACTACAGTCTGAGGTAGTGAAGTATATTGCGCAGGTAAGCAGAGCTGAGCCACCCCTAGGCTTACTACAGGTCTGAGGTAGTGACGTATATTGTGCAGGTAAGCGGAGCTGAGCCACCCCTAGGCTCACTACAGTCTGAGGTAATGACGTATATTGTGCAGGTAAGCGGAGCTGTGCCACCACTAGGCTTACTACAGTCTGAGGTAGTGACGTATAGTGTGCAGGTAAGCGGAGCTGAGCCACCACTAGGCTTACTACAGTCTGAGGTAGTGACGTATACTGTGCAGGTAAGCGGAGCTGAACCACCACTAGGCTTACTACAGTCTGAGGTAGTGATGTATATTGTGCAGGTAAGCGGAGCTGAGCCACCACTAGGCTTACTACAGTCTGAGGTAGTGAAGTATATTGTGCAGGTAAGCGGAGCTGAGCCACCACTAGGCTTACTACAGTCTGAGGTAATGACGTATATTGTGCAGGTAAGCGGAGCTGAGCCACCACTAGGCTTACTACAGTCTGAGGTAGTGACGTATACTGTGCAGGTAAGCGGAGCTGAACCACCACTAGGCTTACTACAGTCTGAGGTAGTGATGTATATTGTGCAGGTAAGCGGAGCTGAGCCACCACTAGGCTTACTACAGTCTGAGGTAGTGAAGTATATTGCGCAGGTAAGCAGAGCTGAGCCACCCCTAGGCTTACTACAGGTCTGAGGTAGTGACGTATATTGTGCAGGTAAGCGGAGCTGAGCCACCCCTAGGCTTACTACAGGTCTGAGGTAGTGACGTATATTGTGCAGGTAAGCGGAGCTGAGCCACCACTAGGCTTACTACAGTCTGAGGCAGTGACGTATACTGTGCAGGTAAGCGGAGCTGAGCCACCACTAGGCTTACTACAGTCTGAGGTAGTGACGTATATTGTGCAGGTAAGCGGAGCTGAACCACCACTAGGCTTACTACAGTCTGAGGTAGTGACGTATAGTGTGCAGGTAAGCGGAGCTGAGCCACCACTAGGCTTACTACAGTCTGAGGTAGTGACGTATACTGTGCAGGTAAGCGGAGCTGAACCACCACTAGGCTTACTACAGTCTGAGGCAGTGACGTATATTGTGCAGGTAAGCGGAGCTGAACCACCACTAGGCTTACTACAGTCTGAGGCAGTGACGTATACTGTGCAGGTAAGCGGAGCTGAGCCACCACTAGGCTTACTACAGTCTGAGGTAGTGACGTATATTGTGCAGGTAAGCGGAGCTGAGCCACCACTAGGCTTACTACAGTCTGAGGTAGTGATGTATATTGTGCAGGAAAGCAGAGATGAGCCACCACTAGGCTTACTACAGTCTGAGGTAGTGACGTATATTGTGCAGGTAAGCGGAGCTGAGCCACCACTAGGCTTACTACAGTCTGAGGTAGTGACGTATATTGCGCAGGTAAGCGGAGCTGAGCCACCACTAGGCTTACTACAGTCTGAGGTAGTGACGTATATTGTGCAGGTAAGCGGAGCTGTGCCACCACTAGGCTTACTACAGTCTGAGGTAGTGACGTATATTGTGCAGGTAAGCGGAGCTGTGCCACCACTAGGCTTACTACAGTCTGAGGTAGTGACGTATATTGTGCAGGTAAGCGGAGCTGAGCCACCACTAGGCTTACTACAGTCTGAGGTACTGACGTATATTGTGCAGGGAAGCGGAACTGAACCACCACTAGGCTTACTACAGTCTGAGGTAGTGACGTATATTGTGCAGGTAAGCGGAGCTGAGCCACCGCTAGGCTTACTACAGTCTGAGGTAGCGACGTATATTGTGCAGGTAAGCGGAGCTGAACCACCGCTAGGCTTACTACAGTCTGAGGTAGTGACGTATATTGTGCAGGTAAGCGGAGCTGTGCCACCACTAGGCTTACTACAGTCTGAGGTAGTGACGTATATTGTGCAGGTAAGCGGAGCTGAGCCACCACTAGGCTTACTACAGTCTGAGGTAGTGACGTATATTGTGCAGGTAAGCGGAGCTGAGCCACCACTAGGCTTATTACAGTCTGAGGTAGTGACGTATATTGTGCAGGTAAGCGGAGCTGTGCCACCACTAGGCTTACTACAGTCTGAGGTAGTGACGTATATTGTGCAGGTAAGCGGAGCTGAGCCACCACTAGGCTTACTACAGTCTGAGGTAGCGACGTATATTGTACAGGAAGCGGAGCTGTGCCACCACTAGGCTTACTACAGTCTGAGGTAGCGACGTATATTGTGCAGGTAAGCGGAGCTGAGTCACCGCTAGGCTTATTACAGTCTGATGTAGTGACGTATACTGTGCAGGTAAGCGGAGCTGAGCCACCACTAGGCTTACTACAGTCTGAGGCAGTGACGTGTATTGTGCAGGTAAGCGGAGCTGTACCACCGCTAGGCTTACTACAGTCTGAGGTAGTGACGTATATTGTGCAGGTAAGCGGAGCTGAGCCACCACTAGGCTTACTAGAGTCTGAGGTAGTGACGTATATTGCGCAGGTAAGCGGAGCTGAGCCACCACTAGGCTTACTACAGTCTGAGGTAATGACGTATATTGTGCAGGTAAGCGGAGCTGAGCCACCACTAGGCTTACTAGAGTCTGAGGTAGTGACGTATATTGTGCAGGTAAGCGGAGCTGAGCCACCACTAGGCTTACTACAGTCTGAGGTAATGACGTATATTGTGCAGGTAAGCGGAGCTGAACCACCACTAGGCTTACTACAGTCTGAGGTAGTGATGTATATTGCGCAGGAAAGCGGAGCTGAGCCACCACTAGGCTTATTACAGTCTGAGGTAGTGACGTATATTGTGCACGTAAGCGGAGCTGAACCACCCTTAGGCTTGCTACAGTCTGAGGTAGTGACGTATACTGTGCAGGTTAGCGGAGCTGTGCCACCACTAGGCTTACTACAGTCTGAGGTAGTGACGTATATTATGCAGGTTAGCGGAGCTGTGCCACCACTAGGCTTACTACAGTCTGAGGTAGTGACGTATATTGTGCAGGTAAGCGGAGATGTGCCACCACTAGGCTTACTACAGTCTGAGGTAGTGACGTATATTGTGCAGGTAAGCGGAGCTGAGCCACCACTAGGCTTACTACAGTCTGAGGTAGTGACGTATATTGCGCAGGTAAGCGGAGCTGAGCCACCACTAGGCTTACTACAGTCTGAGGTAGTGACGTATATTGCGCAGGTAAGCGGAGCTGTGCCACCACTAGGCTTACTACAGTCTGAGGTAGTGACGTATACTGTGCAGGTAAGCAGAGCTGAGCCACCACTAGGCTTACTACAGTCTGAGGTAGTGACGTATATTGTGCAGGTAAGCAGAGCTGAACCACCCCTAGGGTTGCTACAGTCTGAGGTAGTGACGTATATTGTGCGGGTAAGCGGAGCTGAGCCACCACTAGGCTTACTACAGTCTGAGGTAATGACGTATATTGTGCAGGTAAGCGGAGCTGAGCCACCACTAGGCTTACTACAGTCTGAGGTAGTGACGTATATTGTGCAGGTAAGCGGAGCTGAACCACCACTAGGCTTACTGCAGTCTGAGGTAGTGACATATATTGTGCAGGTAAGCGGAGCTGAGCCACCACTAGGCTTACTACAGTCTGAGGTAGTGACGTATATTGTGCAGGTAAGCGGAGCTGAGCCACCACTAGGCTTACTACAGTCTGAGGTAGTGACGTATACTGTGCAGGTAAGCGGAGCTGAGCCACCACTAGGCTTACTACAGTCTGATGTCGTGACGTATACTGTGCAGGTAAGTGGAGCTGGACCACCACATGGGGAGTGTAGAGGAACACACGCAGCGGGGAATGTAGAGGGGGACACACAGAGCGGAGTGTAGAGGGACACACGCAGCGGGGAGTGTAGAGGGACACAAGCAGCGCAGTGTGTAGAGCGGCACACGCAGCGTGGGGTGTAGAGGGACACACGCAGTGTGTGTGTGTGTGTGTGTGTATATATATATATATATATATTATAAGGGCACGGTAGTGCCCTTATATTAAGGCTGAATCCAACGAACGGATTTTTCCCATAGGGAACTTTTCGGATGGGGGCATGGTGTTTGAGGGACTGCACCTCAAAAGTGACTGGGCGTACGGAGCTGAAATTTGGCATGTACGCGTAGAATCGTCAACCGGTGCTGCGTGCCAAATTTCAGGGAGAAATATTAAAAAATGACCAATTGGGAGCGATCTAAACTTCCAACTGCCAGTTTTTTTCGGACACTTCAGAAATGACACTTTGTCACCCATGTTAGTCTATGAGGTTTTTTTTGGGAAGGCATAACTCGGGGTAGAGGAACAATTGAGACTTGGGGTTTGTTTTATTAGGTAGATATTGTCCCAGTGGAGTGCCTTTTGGGGTTGAGGATTTTCAGATAGGTACAGTTTTTTTTAAATTTAGTGAAATATCCCCCATTATAGAGATAGGAGGGCTCAACTTGTTGCGCAGCCGCAGAGGTGACTATAGGGGGTGTACACAGAGTGGCTTCACTTGTGTGCACCAAGATGGCCGACGGAGATGCGACCTCCGAGCACCCGCTGTGATGAGCACATACCTGCTCCCTGGACATTATTTGCGGGCAGGACTTGGCTGGTGGGACCCCGCTTGATCCCCTGAAGCGGGGGATATGGCCGGCGTGGGGCAGCGGAGTCGGGGCAGATTGCGGCCTACACAGTAGCCGGAAGCCGCGGCCTAGATTTGAAAGCCCGGCCGCGGCGCGGGCTCCGGAGCGGGCGCACGGCGCAAATTCGTGAGTAAAGACGCCGGGGGTCGGGCTCCTAGCCCGACCCCCATTCTGAACACTCCCGCTCCGTCTATACATATCCCGCTGCAGCAGCCGGCTGTCCCCGGCAGGCTGTGGGCTATGCGGGGAGGGGCAGCTGTCACCCTCTGTCCCCGGGTGTCAGCCGCCTCCTTTAACCCAGCGTTACATGCAGGGCGTCCCCCTCCCCGTGCTGGGCTGCCTCTCCTATTTATGTGCCTACACTGTGCCCCCTCCCCTCTGCCAATGCCAGCCTAGTAACCTTACTCTGCCCCTACTGCTAGCTTCCACCCCAGTGCTGTGCCCATACTGCCTAGGGTGAGTCTGCCCATACTGTCCCAAAAGCTGCCTCTCCCAGTGCCAGCCTAATCCCAATGCTGTGCCCGCCCATACCAGTACTCCTTCCGTGTGTACGCTGTGCCCCCCCTCCGTGTGTACGCTGTGCCCCCCCTCCGTGTGTACGCTGTGCCCCCCCTCCGTGTGTACGCTGTGCCCCCCCTCCGTGTGTACGCTGTGCCCCCCCCCTCCGTGTGTACACTGTGCCCCCCCTCCGTGTGTACGCTGTGCCCCCCCTCCGTGTGTACGCTATGCCCCCCTCCGTGTGTACGCTGTACCCCCCCCTCCGTGTGTACGCTGTACCCCCCCCTCCGTGTGTACGCTGTACCCCCCCCTCCGTGTGTACGCTGTGCCCCCCCTCCGTGTGTACGCTGTGCCCCCCCCCTCCGTGTGTACGCTGTGCCCCCCCCCTCCGTGTGTACGCTGTGCCCCCCCCCTCCATGTGTACGCTGTGCCCCCCCCCCTCCGTGTGTACGCTGTGCCCCCCCCTCCGTGTGTACGCTGTGCCCCATCCTCCGTGTGTACGCTGTGCCCCCCCTCTGTGTGTATGCTGAGCCCTTTAATATTATTATTTTATTTCCTGCACAGATGCTGACTGTGAGGGTACGAGTTCCTCAATCACTCAGACACCGAGCAGATGAAACCAAAATATGGTTTATTTTCCACAGCACGCACAAATAGACAATAAACAGTGGCAAAGGTAAATTGCAGAGTAGAAAGATATTCAGGTAGCAGGCCCAAACAGACAGTCCTTGTATAGTCACAGTCCCAGATCAGTTCCACAGGGCAAACTATCACTTAGCCCACAGCAGTGATAGCATATAAGTCCACACGATACCTAGACAGAGCATAACCTCTTAGTCCAGGACAGTCCATCAATTCTCCTCCTGGCTTGTGTGCCAGTCATTTTTAAAAACTTCCAATTTCCCACGCTTCTCCATACCATCAGTGGGCTTGCACTCAATCCCTATTGGTGGATTCAAGTCAGGTTTATCCCCCCTCCCAGGTACTGCTGCTGCCCATCTGCTTCTGCCCCCTGCTGGGGTCGGTTCCAGAAAGTCTGGAAGTGGTCAAGATATGCATAGCAAGATACAATACAACACAAGATTACGTTATGGGCTGATCACCCCCTGTGGTGCCGGGTTCCACTAAGTCTGGTATTGACACAAAGGAGCTGAAGGTAGAGACACAATCATAGTCTGATTACATTCTGTCCTGATTACCCCCTGTGAACATTTCCTGTTGGTAGCAGGGGAATTGAATCACCCCCTGTGAAGATTGTCCCTCAGCTAACACCCTCCTGTGATAGCAGGAACAAAAGTATGGTAATGGGACATAACCTTTTGGTGAATTATTTCCTGGGTATTTCCTGGCAGACCATATTAGGGCAAGAGCGATCTGATCTGGAACTACACACACATATAGGGAGTATATAGACATATATGGAGAACAAGAGGGTACCGACGGACTAAAATAGTACATTAATTACTACACCTAATAAAATATAGTAATTACAGATTTACAGTGAGTATGATAACCTCACATTCCTTCCCCTACTATTGTAGTCCCGGTACCAAGCTGTTCTGGAACCAATAACAACCTGGAATAGCGGGATGCAGAGCAGAGAATCTGGGGTTTGGATTTACCACCTGAGTCCCACAGGGTGACATCATACCAAACCCATCTTGTAAAAGGCGGCTGGTTTGCAGAACCAGCAAGGGCATGATTACAGTCTAAGTCATACATTGGAACTAACAAGGGATGTAGCGATTCCTCTTCTTCGGATTCTGGGTACCCCCCCTCTGCAACATTGTAACCTACTAATACTTTTGCCTCGGGCACAATGGGGCAGGGACCACTTTCCACCTCCCCCTCTTGCCCAAGGAACAGGGGCCAAACAGCAGGCCAATATAGGGGCTCTGGCCCTGGCACTTCCACCACCCCGTCATGTCCTTCCTCCCCCAAACCCAAACTAGGGGCATGGCAAATTTCAGTCCAGCATTTGGTCTCAATGTCCAGGGCTGAGGAGGGACCCTCCATCACAAACAATTCCGCTGGTGGCTGCAGGACAGGCTGTGTCAGCTCTGTCCCCTTAAAAGCCAGACGCTCACCTGCAGCTACTTCTGCGCACACCTCCTTCTCCGCGATAGCCTCCTTCCCCAGCTGAGTATGCTGGGCAGCCCGAAACACGACGTCATCTGTGACTGGTGGGCTGGTGGCCTGGATGTTGTCGGATACTCCTCTAACCACGGCGATCTCTTCTTGGACGCAGTCCTCATAGATCCCCTGGCAGCAGGATAATAGCTCTGCATCTCCCACCTCAGCAAAAGGGAAGCAGTAGTGCAGCTCCTCCTGAATAACCTCCTTCACTTTGGGGATAACCTCCCCCTGCAGAGAACACTGAGCAGCTTCCTCCCTAGGATGGGGGAGAAGCAATTGCAAACGGTGCCTTTCATCACGCCCCCTGCGACACTGATCTTGCCATGCTGGGGTATCCAGGAGCCCCCGATCAATCGCCTCTTCCTCTGCCACCACGAAGCACTCCTCCAGACACTGCAATTGTTCCCACACACTCAACTGTGCACCGAAATGGAGAATCCATGCTCGGTAATCAGCAAATGCATTTGTAGGATCTCCCTGATCGTGAAGGATCTGCTGAAGGATTTCCCCGCGAGTGCAGGATCGGATGGGTATCCCTCGCAGCTGACCTTCTGCTATCAGCTCCTCCATACTCATTTCTTCAAGGGCAGTTAGGGGCCCCCCTGACAACGACCCTTCTCTTGCAGTAACAATTAATTCTGTGGCAGACCCCTCGGTTGTCTGCCCAGATTGCAGTAGCCCCCTTCTAGACCTTTCCTCTGGTTCTATCTGGGGCATCAATGTATTCTGGACTTGTCCTTCAGCCTCAGAATATTGTCCTCTTTGTAGCATCTGGGTAACTGTGGCAATCACTTCCTCTGTAAATTCTACAAACTCTGGCTCTCCCAGCAGATTCCAAGAAGTGGCCTCACCTTTACAGTGCAGGAATGCATCCCCCAGGTAACACAACTTGTCCTGTATGCTGGATACTCTCCACCCGCTGACCATCTGCTGAGCGTCTTCCCAGTACTTCCAGATATACTGCATTTTCCTGACAATAAATAACAGATCCGGCTTCCCAGCCTGCCGATACACTGAAGAACCTCCATCCCTGAGCTCCTCTGCTACAGGGGTCTTGAGGCATCGATTTTCTTTCCTTGGAAACATTTTCCCTTTCACAGGACTGACACCTGCTCACTTGCTGAACATCACCTTATTGCATTTTCCGTTTCCTTACATATGGTCTGATCCTCTGTTCTCTGTGCTTTCTGTGCTCGATGGTTGGTGTCTGAATGATCCCACTGTCGCTGCCGCCAAATGTGAGGGTACGAGTTCCTCAATCACTCAGACACCGAGCAGATGAAACCAAAATATGGTTTATTTTCCACAGCACGCACAAATAGACAATAAACAGTGGCAAAGGTAAATTGCAGAGTAGAAAGATATTCAGGTAGCAGGCCCAAACAGACAGTCCTTGTATAGTCACAGTCCCAGATCAGTTCCACAGGGCAAACTATCACTTAGCCCACAGCAGTGATAGCATATAAGTCCACACGATACCTAGACAGAGCATAACCTCTTAGTCCAGGACAGTCCATCAATTCTCCTCCTGGCTTGTGTGCCAGTCATTTTTAAAAACTTCCAATTTCCCACGCTTCTCCATACCATCAGTGGGCTTGCACTCAATCCCTATTGGTGGATTCAAGTCAGGTTTATCCCCCCTCCCAGGTACTGCTGCTGCCCATCTGCTTCTGCCCCCTGCTGGGGTCGGTTCCAGAAAGTCTGGAAGTGGTCAAGATATGCATAGCAAGATACAATACAACACAAGATTACGTTATGGGCTGATCACCCCCTGTGGTGCCGGGTTCCACTAAGTCTGGTATTGACACAAAGGAGCTGAAGGTAGAGACACAATCATAGTCTGATTACATTCTGTCCTGATTACCCCCTGTGAACATTTCCTGTTGGTAGCAGGGGAATTGAATCACCCCCTGTGAAGATTGTCCCTCAGCTAACACCCTCCTGTGATAGCAGGAACAAAAGTATGGTAATGGGACATAACCTTTTGGTGAATTATTTCCTGGGTATTTCCTGGCAGACCATATTAGGGCAAGAGCGATCTGATCTGGAACTACACACACATATAGGGAGTATATAGACATATATGGAGAACAAGAGGGTACCGACGGACTAAAATAGTACATTAATTACTACACCTAATAAAATATAGTAATTACAGATTTACAGTGAGTATGATAACCTCACACTGACCACCCCATGGTACCGCCGGGACTGAGGCGCTTCCACAGCCTGCGGACAAGATTCTGGCGCTTTCTTGAGTTGCCTCCGCCAACGGGAAGGCAGAAAGAAGCCACCTGGGCCATCAGAGGAGTAGCTGCACCCAGGTGAATCTGTCCCCCCACTGTCCCTGTATGTACCCTATCCCCCACCCCACTGTCTTTGTGCATACCCTGTCCCCCACCCCACTGTCCCCGTGTGTACCCAGTGCCCCCGTGTGTACGCTGCCCCCCCCCAGTGCCCCAGTGTGTACGCTGCCCCCCCCCAGTTCCCCCGTGTGTACGCTGCCCCCCCAGTGCCCCCGTGTGTACGCTGTCCACCCCCCAGTGCCCCCGTGTGTACGCTGTCCACCCCCCAGTGCCCCCGTGTGTACGCTGTCCACCCCCCAGTGCCCCCGTGTGTACGCTGTCCACCCCCCAGTGCCCCCGTGTGTACGCTGTCCACCCCCCAGTGCCCCCGTGTGTATGCTGTCCCCCCCAGTGCCCCCGTGTGTGCACTCCCCCCCAGTGCCCCCG